>NC_051176.1:240302446-240437446 GCF_013339695.2 Rhipicephalus sanguineus
TGAAGGCCACCAGCTCTGCTGTTTTTCCTATTTCAGTTGATCCCAGGTGGTTAAAGTTATTCCGCAGTTTCCCACTACGGAATGCTTCATAATCACATCGCGGTCGGAGACTATAGAGGAGGAGTAGGAGAGAGATTGTGTCTTTTATTCTCCTCAATCTCTCCCCTCTCCCTCCTCCACCACAGTGTTCTTGCCAAAACCAACCGCAAGTATTCCGACGTGGGGAACTGCTGAATACCTTGAAGCACCTGGGATCAATTAAAATGAACCTAAACCTAAGGGCACAGGTGTCTTTGCATTTAGGCCCATGGAAGTGGCCCCGCCATGGCCGGGAATAAAACCAGCGCCCTCGAGCATTGCAGCACAGCGGCTTAGCCGCTAAGGTACCACGGCAAGTAACAAAATCTATGTCAATGTCAGGAAGAACGAGCAAGTGATGAAAAATTAAAAAAAAACACCACTATCTATTAACCAATCCGACTTTCTCTGATGCGAACAGAGATGGCGCAATGGCGCAGCCAGAAATTTTTTCCGGGGGAGGGGGGGGGAGGGCTGGCATGCATATATATATATATATATATATATATATATATATATATATATATATATATATATATATATATATATATATATATATATATGTGTGTGTGTGTGTGTGTGTGTGTGTGTGTGTGTGTGTGTGTGTGTGTGTGTGTGTGTGTAAGAGCTCGAATCGCAATTCGTTGACAGTTCAAGAGTATATGCTTAACAGTGGCTAATTATAATTACAATCCCGAGAACCAAGGCCTTGAGCAGTCCCGCAGAGTGCTGGCGAGTCTTGCGCCGGTCGGGATTGCAGAGTAGCTTTTTCCCCGGAGTCTGGTTTCGCCAACTATGCAGGTGCCATTCTTAGTATATATACACTGGCAACAAATGAGCGGAGATCGACCAGTGTCACATGCGTCCTTGTAAACTTCCGGTTGGGGGCCGCAGTTGTTGTTGCAAGCCGATGGTTTAAGACGAATGAACCACGATTGCGGGATTTTTCTTTTGCCCCACTTTCGATTCCTAGCCAACTTCGTTGCATCGTTTAGGTCGAAGCTATGTCCTGTGCCGGGGTGTGAATGGGTGCTGTTGTGACTTGGGTAGCGTGGTCAGTGTGGACACGAAGGGGCATTGTGCCCGGAGCAGTCAGCAGGACAAATTGATGGAAGCAAATACTTTATGTACAAGTATTTACTTCGTTCGATCTCAGTGAATAGGCCCCTGCGATCTTCGGTGCATCGGATTAAATAACATGGTTGGGGTTCACCCCCTCTTCGCCTCTCAATGCGGTGGCCAGGATCCTGCAGCACTGGTAGGTGCATAATGAAAAGCCCACCCGCACCGCAAAATTCAATGTCCAGTTGATGACACAGCGCTGAGAGGTCGAAGACTGGCACTTCGGATGACGTTTTTTGGGAAATTGGCGGCTCGTTGACCCCACTTAATCGCACCTAGACGGGATAAGGCCAGACTGGTGAGACGATCTGCACGGCGTCGGAGAGGCGACACCGCAGGTGCACGGAGTGCTATTGTTTCTCCCTTCGATCCTGCTCAGAAATGTTGTTCTCAGTCGCTGAGAAGCGGGGGAGAACGGCGACTGGCGTCGGCGGTCGAGGCCGCCAAAGCAATGGCACAACAGTGCATATGTGGCGAAACGTTCATGCCATTTTGTTAAGAATTGTTTTGTTAAGTCGGGGTAAACGTTTTACAGTCATGAATTCACCCATCTTTTAGAACATTTTTTTGCGTCGAAAGAGGTGTATGCATCCTGCATCTGCGATTTTCTCACGGAAACGGAGCGATGCCTTCGTTCCCAGCCCGCGCGGCACACGGTCATTTCATCGCTTTATAGACCTGACACAAGAGCGCTCTACGTCCTTTACGTAAAGGAACATCTTCCGGAAAGGTGTTCATGTGCAGTGACACACGACAAAGGAGTATCTCCCTCCAGGCAATGTTCCTTTTCCGGAAAGCAGATCCCGCATCGACTTTTCGAACGTGTCCTTGGCTCTCACACACATCGTGCGCAACTCAACAATGCAGCCTTTCAACGAAGGCTCCGTAGGTGCCGCCTAATCCCCTCTGTGATGTAATTATGCCTGAGCCCCCGAAAATGCACTACCGACGCAGTGACGTTACCCTCTGTGAGCCCGCATCAAGTTGCTAGCGCCGACATGTTGAATGCCAGCAGTGTCATTTGCTTTGGAAATAGTGTGGTGCATTGTAGTCTGCACAGTGGGCGCCGTCAACAAAAGCCCCTAACTACAACGGCTTGGTTTTTAAAATGTTTTCTCTCCTGCTGATTTAACAAGAAGCGCCTCTTTTTTTTTCTCACTTTCTTTTTTTTGTGGCTCTCATTTGAGAAACCGCAGCTTATCGCTGAAGCCACCAACTAAGGAACTTAGTGCGGTGCCGTGTGCTATCGGCGCAACTTGTGCTACCTGCGCGAGGACCTGTAGAGCAGGAGCTCATATTTAGCAGCGGAACATTCGAGGCCCGCGTCGCGAAAGTAGTCCTGCACCACGTCGACGGCCTCCTGCAACGTTTGCTCTACGTGGCCGTCATTCCCCTCGGAAACCCAGCGGGTGATATCATCGGCGTACAAGCTGTGGTGGAGGCCTTCTTTCTCAGCTAGTTTTCGTGGTAACACGACAAGCACGAGGTTAAAGAGCACGGGCGAGATTACGGAGCCCTGCGGCGTGCCCGTGCAACCCATGTATATGCCTTGTGAATTTTGTCCGCCGATCCCTCAGCGGGCCCGGCGACCCGTAAGGAAATCCCCTACGTAGTGGTACGTTCTCTCACCCAGTCCCAACGCTCGTATACTTTCAAATATCGTGGCGTGGTGGACGTTGTCGAACGCCTTTTTGAGGTCGAGCCCGAGTATCACTTTGGTGGATCGTGTGGGATTGTCTACGATGTTGTGCTTGAGTTGAAGCATATTGTCCTGCGTAGGTTACGGCGGAACCGCAGCATCGTGTGCGGGAGCATGTCTCGGTCCTTGGGGTGGTTTGTAAGGTGAGCGGGAACCACGTGTTCCATGACCTTACCAACGCAGGACGTCAGTGATATCGGTCGAAGGTTGTCAATCTGTACCCGTTTACCCGGTTTGGGGGTCATAATTGTGCGCGCCGTTTTCAACGAGCTCGGTACAGCACCCGCCTTCCAGCACTCACTCATGTAAGCCATCAGTTCTACCGAGTCATCGTCCAAGTTACGTAGCGTTTTGTTGGTTATCTCGTCCGGGCCTGGCGCCGATTTTGTGTTGAGCTTGTGCAGTACCGCCGTCACCTCTGCAACGTTGAAGTTCTCGTCTAGCTCCGCGTTACCTTCCCCGTCCATGGCGTATGCCGGGTGCGCGATGGGGCTAGGTGACTGGAAGTAACGGCTCACGCGTCATCTAGTTCCTCTGCATTATTAGGATGTTCCCGGGCCGTGAGCAATGCACAGTAAGCACGGAATATTCTACCTTGGAAAACTATTTTCCGTAACGTATAGCCCGAAGTATAGTGAAACAGCCTTGCATTTACTTCGTGGCGATACGAAATCTTTAGTGTTACAGTACGGATACAGTGGTTCTCTTGCCTAGGCTTTCCAGAAGTTGCAAAGGAGGAATGAATGGACAAAGAAGGCTCCCACTACAGCCCGAAGCGTGTGTACTGTAAGCCATTAGTTCTCTGGCAACAACTGAGTCACGGCAAGAATTCAAATCAACGAGCTCCCTTACGGAGTCACGATGGCGCTCTCGTTTGGTCTCGAGGTGCTTTCGCGACGCCGACTCCTCCATTAGCATCCGCCATTAATCCTGTCAACTGTGACACTCTGAGCGATCCGCTGGCGCCCTTGCTTCTACGACGCTGCACCCTGAAAGTCTAGCCGAGCGTACACACCAAAGACCATGGCTTCACGGACTGGTTCATTCTGGAAGTACTGGAAGTACACTTCATCGGCATGGAACAGATGTGCAAGTGTCAGCTGTTGGTAAAGTGTGCAGCCGGTGAAAGGTTTCCTGTTTCTGAGGGGTTGAACAAAATGTGTGAATGAGTGGGAAAAGGCGTTAGGGTCGTTGACCAGAAGATAGCAAGAATACCTGAAGCAATGGCATTTGCTAACGATGTGTTCAAGTCCCAACAGTGTTGTAATACAACAAAAAATAAGATCTAATACGTTAACGAACACAAATATAGCGCTAATACGGCTGCTACGGGGGCTAGTTGACATGACTTCATCCTATAACGCGCTGCCTAGTATTGACGAGCACCACGGAAACGAAAGACACACACAAGGTGATGCGCGAACTAACTGATTTTAAGGCGAAAGCCTTAGATTCTTCATCAAACACGAAAATTGACCGTCGGCGTAGGCGTCCCGCGTCGGCGGCGTAAACACGAGTGATGCAAAAAATCATCATGACGCCACAGATCGTCATAATTTGTGACGTCATCATGACGTTATTATGATGTCATCACATGACACCGTCACTTTGCACTGTCTCCGTGATAGCCGGGCCAATCACGGAGGCAAGTCGAAACCACATTAGGTGAAGAAAGTTTGGATAGGGGGGGGGGGGGGTCGGGGGAGGTTCAATACATCGACTGAAGAAAAAGAAGATGACGTTCGCCTTCGAGTCGTGTTAGGCGAATGCATAAAGGACCCTGTGAGCTTTATTTCCGAGCCTGGAAAGGCCTATTTCCAAGCTCGAAAAGGAAAAGACAAAAACCACATGAAAGCGACGAAAGAAGAAAATTCAGAAACAGTTGAAGATATTCAACGGGCGCATATCAGCCTCCAAGTTGAAATCCGCCGCAATGCGTGTCGAGTCATGGTTGCCATTAAAATCTCAATTTATTTTTGAAAAAGCGCTATGGAAATGTGCTAACACACCCTTTGCTGATATGCATATGAAATGCTTCCGTGATTTCCGTTTCTGCCTGATCAGTAGAACACACCAACACATTTGTATCTTTAAAAGACTGCTTGCAATCGCATTCAACGCAATAAGAAGACAAATTACCTTGATGAGTCAACAACATGCAGGCGTAATTATACCCTCTAAGTCACTGATTAATGCAACTCCCCGTCCGGCCGATGCCCTTTCTGTTGCAGGAAAAGGGAATACTGTAAACAACATCTTCTGAACAATGTGTGTGTTCGAGCCAGTTGGCACTCCATGCAGCTACTTCTTGCGCAAAAAATTTATACATGAAGGACGAAAAGACACGGTCATTGGTCATTTGCTTGTCTTCACTTCTTTCACACACGGATATATAAACATGTCTCACCTTGCTAATAAATTGAGTTGCAAGTTGCGCCTTTCCGTGTCTTTTCGTCCTTCGTCTAAAGCACCTTCTGAGTTTTCAACGAACTCGTTTCTGTGCTTCACGCTATAGTGTATCCCCATCCCTCGTTCTCACACTTATTGACTTTTTGCTATGTCCCTTTAGCTTATTCGGTGCTTAAAAAAACACCTGCGTCCCGTTTCGAGCCAATATTTTTAATGCTGTGTGAGGAATTATGGACATAAGTGATAACAACAGGCCTTCCCAAGTTTTCAATAGACGTAGATGTTGTTTTGTTGACGGCAAAAGAAGAGTTACAAACTTGTTCTAGTTACACGCCACACATTGACACGTTGGTGTAGCATATATTGCTATAGAAAAGAACGTTTTATAACCTCAACGTGCTGGGTTTAGGAATAAAAATGTAAATAATGTAAGTAGCAAATCATGTTTGACGAAGCAAACTCGGACGAAGGCTTAGGCCTTCCACCCATTCTACGTTAAATTGTTTTCGGTGACGCATCTGAGATTTATTTATACATTTGCGCCACACAGGTACATGTGTTACGCGATGCGCGTTAGTAGGCAAAATCGTATTTTCAATTATTACACTTGGTACACGTTTAACCAGAGGTAAATTGGGGGAATCCGAGCTCTGAGCGCTGGATTTCATTTTTTTCATTATTTGAAACAAACATATATCGAGTTCACGATAGGCGTCCGTGCCGATTCTGCGCAGCAAGGTATCGCTTTCGTGCATAATGAGAAATATCAAATATCTTTCGTGTTGTCGTGCATACAGCCCTGCGCTTGAATAAAAACTAAGGACAAAAAGAAAAAAAAAGAACGGTCGCATTACAGGGAACTCAGCGCCTGCAGAATGAGGACAAAGTACGAAACATGCAGACGCAGCGAGGCACGCGTTTTTCTTCCAGGCTGCTAAAGCGATTTCTCCAAAGTCCGCCTGATTCTTCTACATGCCCAAATCGCAGCAAAGTAACAAAGAAAAAAAAACAATAGCGCCGAAGCGTAACCCAAAGAAGGAGGTCATCGGGCTTGAGATGATTGCGAAATTCGATGCCTGCAGCATAGATTGCGACAGCAATTTAAATGAAGAACTCATTTTTGGAACTACCCCGTTTATGCCGCGGGTGAAAGAAAAATGCTAACCGTGGGCGATGGAGGGAGAGGACACGCGTACGAGCTCTCTCCAGGTTGCAGCGCGCTGACGGCTTCGTTACATTTTTTTCCCCGTACGTTCTTTTTTTTTTATTTTGCTGCGTTCATGTCCCGGAGAGTTGCGTCAAGCATTCGAGCAGAAACCTCCAAAGCGGTGCTCGAGAACATGTGCGCGATCTATCCAGATTACTGGCCAGTTGCGCCGCTGACCTGCCCTAGGTGCCTTAAAGACTCTTGATCTGAAGGCACCGCCACCGCTCCCTCTTCCCAAACTAGCCCCAAATAAGAGACAGCAGTCAGGGATTCCAGACGAGGATTATTAGGAGGCGCCGTTGGAACAGCCGAGAGATCAGTTTTCAAGTGCCTTCGTTCGTGCAGTTGCGAAAGCGGCGCTCACGGGGCCAAGTAATCGAACAGCCCCAAAGGAGAATCAGTGATGGGCTCAAAGTTTTTGACGGAGTGCTGTGAAGCGCTATGATACGGCAAGTGAGAATATGGTGTCCTGCTTATTTGATATCAGAGTACTTCGGCGTGAACGTTCACTGCATACTATACCGGGAAGGTGTACCTGGTGTTTCGACGCGTAGCCGGTGGTCCACTAACGAGGACGTAAAATGCCTTGAAGCCTTTTGCGTGACCGCGAGAAACGGCCTAATGATTTCAGTGTTGTAATGTCATGGAGCGATCCTGTCATGATGTTTGTCAGCGCTTATGTGATGGACTTCATATGATATACGGGAAGCGTGTGCGTGTAAGCGTGGTTGAGATATTCTAGAATTCGAAATTAGCTTTGAGATTGTGCGACTTCAAGCAGAATAAAATCATCTCGATTGTGACCAAGCATGACTCGCTGTTATTATCACAACTTTTGAACGACATAACGCGCAGTTCAAGTTCTGCGCAAATATATATCGACAGAAATATAGTCGGAGGCCTCACTGGAAGAAAACAAGCTTTCCAAAATGCAAAAAAGGACGCGCAAACTCTTAAAAAACCTAAACACATCACGAAACCAAACTGCTAAAGATGAAGCTAAAGCGTTTGAATGCTGCAATGCCTACTGAGAAACGAGAATGCCTACTCCGAAACCTTTTCTGTGTGAAAACTTCATTGCTACCCGTTTTCCTGAGGAACACCCCACCGCACGCACAAACGCGCATTGATTTCTGTATGTAGTACCTTTCAGATAATCGGTACTTAGCAGTTTGCACTTACAACCCCATGAGCGATCATAGCTTACCTTGTGACCTTGACTTTCATCACCGGGTGCTTCTACACCATGTTCATCTGAAGGTTGCCAATACAACATACTTCATGCATAAAGTTAAGTGGAGAGAGAGGGAGAACTCTTTATTGAAAGGCAGAGAACTTAGCCGGCATATACAAATGGCTGACTTGCCACACTGCGTGGGGTAGGGAATTGGGGATGGAAAGACAGTAAGAGAGAGAGAAAAAGAAAAAAAAACGCCAGGCCTGCGCTGAAACCGCAGCACAGTCACAGCGAAAGCTGGAAGAGCGGCGTTTCAAGAGTCCGTTGTAAGCTCTCTTGGGGCTACAAGTACACTAGAAAGGTACCCACTACGCCATAAATCAAATTTTCGTGAAGTTGGGAAGCGCCTACTAAGCCATTATTCGTCATTCTGCGGAGAAGCGAGGCACCAGCTACACGTCTGTAAGGGATTATGTGCACTTTTGTTGACGCGACGACTGATGACGATGAAGAATTACGGCTCAGCCCTTTGTAATGGGTTGGAAGCTTTAAACGGCCCACCAGTTATGTAATTTCCACTGGGCGACGCCCGGTCGCTATTTCCCTCTGCCGTCATGCTGTATAACATACGCTGACGTAGGAGAGAGACGGGGGAGGGGTGCGAAGAACTTTACTGAGACCCCGAGGAAATGGATCATGCGCTTATGGGCTTCCTTGGCAACCAATACAAGTGCACTTGAGAGGAACCCACTACGCTATAAATCATTGTAATTTTTGAGAAGTATGGCAGCAGGCACTGTGCCATTTTTCGTCATTCTACGGAGAGCCGTGCTATCTGCTAAACGCATGCAAGGCATTATGCGCACTTTGTTGATGCTGTGCCTGATGACGACGAAGAATTATGGCAGAGACCTTTGTAATGGGTTGGAAGCAATCAACAACCTACTCGTTGCGCAATTCGCATTGTGTGACGCCTGGTTATAGAATTCGCGTTGTGCGACGCTTGGTGCTTATTTTACTCTTCTACCACGCTATATTGCATATGCTAATGTGGTTCGTTCCCGACACGAAGCCTGTATAGGACCTTTTTGCAAAGCGGGTTTCAACCACCGGTATGGCTCAGAGGTTGAATACTGGGCTCACACGCAGAGGGCCCAGGTTCGAACCTCGTTCCATCCGGGAATTTTTTCTTATTTCGTTTTTTTTTCTTATTTCGAGCGATACTGGTTACGGACACCGGCGGCGGCGGCGGCGGCGGCAGCGGCGGCGGCGGCGGCGGCGGACAACTACGGCGCCAAAAACGGCCGGTGAAATGATCTCATAACAGCTTTCGCTGTAAAAAATGTTAAAATAAGGGGGGAAAATGGTAAAATTTGCACAAAGTCGCGCAAGGCTTCAAACAGCTAAGCTGGACTACTCTGAAGTCTAATCTGGTTGCTTGTAGGTTGTTGCTAGGCTTTAGCTAGGTGATGCTAGGTTGTTTCTAGGCTGCTTCTAGGTTGTTGCTAGGCATTAGCTAGGTGATGCTAGGTTGTTTCTAGGCTGCTTCTAGGTTGTTGCTAGGCTTTAGCTAGGTGATGCTAGGTTGTTTCTAGGCTGCGTCTAGGTTGTTGCTAGGCTTTAGCTAGGTGATGCTAGGTTGTTTCTAGGCTGCTTCTAGGTTGTTGCTAGGCTGTAGCTAGGTGATGCTAGGTTGTTTCTAGGCTGCTTCTAGGTTGTTGCTAGGCTTTAGCTAGGTGATGCTAGGTTGTTTCTAGGCTGCTTCTAGGTTGTTGCTAGGCTGTAGATAGGTGATGCTAGGTTGTTTCTAGGCTGCTTCTAGGTTGTTGCTAGGCTTTAGCTAGGTG
Source organism: Rhipicephalus sanguineus (assembly GCF_013339695.2). Classification (NCBI taxonomy): domain Eukaryota; kingdom Metazoa; phylum Arthropoda; class Arachnida; order Ixodida; family Ixodidae; genus Rhipicephalus; species Rhipicephalus sanguineus. The sequence goes on from NC_051176.1 coordinate 240,311,986, forward strand.
ATGCTAGGTTGTTTCTAGGTTGCTTCTAGGTTGTTGCTAGGCTTTAGCTAGGTGACGCGAGGTCGTTTCTAGGTTGCTTCTACGTTGTTGCGAGGCTGTAGATAGGTGATGCTAAGTTGTTTCTAGGTTGCTTCTAGGTTGTTGCTAGGCTGTAGATAGGTGATGCTAGGTTGTTTCTAGGTTGCTTCTAGGTTGTTGCTAGGCTTTAGCTAGATGACGCGAGGTCGTTTCTAGGTTGCTTCTACGTTGATGCGAGGCTGTAGATAGGTGATGCTAAGTTGTTTCTAGGTTGCTTCTAGGTTGTTGCTAGGCTGTAGATAGGTGATGCTAGGTTGTTTCTAGGTTGCTTCTAGGTTTTTTGTAGGCTTTAGCTAGGTGATGCTTCTAGGTTGTTTGTAGGCTTTAGCTAGGTGATGCTAGGTTGTTTCTAGGTTGCTTCTACGTTGTTGCTAGGCTGTAGATAGGTGATGCTAAGTTGTTTCTAGGTTGCTTCTAGGTTGTTGCTAGGCTGTAGATAGGTGATGCTAGGTTGTTTCTAGGCTGCTTCTAGGTTGTTTGCAGGCTTTAGCTAGGTGATGCTAGGTTGTTTCTAGGTTGCTTCTAGGTTGTTTGTAGGCTTTAGCCAGGTGATGCTAGGTTGTTTCTAGGTTGTTTGTAAGCTTTAGCTAGGTGATGCTAGGTTGTTTCTAGGTTGCTTCTAGGTTGTTGCTAGGCTGTAGATAGGTGATGCTAGGTTGTTTCTAGGTTGCTTCAAGGTTATTGCTAGGCTTTAGCTAGGTGACGCGAGGTCGTTTCTATGTTGCTTCTACGTTGTTGCTAGGCTGTAGATAGGTGATGCTAGGTTGTTTCTAGGTTGCTTCTAGGTTGTTGCTAGGATGTAGATAGGTGATGCTAGGTTGTTTCTAGGTTGCTTCTAGGTTGTTTGTAGGCTTTAGCTAGGCGATGCTAGCTTGTTTCTAGGTTGTTTGTAGGCTTTAGCTAGGTGATGCTAGGTTGTTTCTAGGTTGCTTCTAGGTTATTGCTAGGCTGTAGTTAGGTGGTGCTAGGTTGTTTATAGGTTGCTTCTAGGTTGTTTGTAGGCTTTAGCTAGGTAGTTTCCAGGCTTTAGCTAGGTGATGCTAGGTTTTTTCTAGGTAGCTGCTACGCTCTTAGCTATCTGTTTTTCTAGATTGCTTCTAGGTCTTGGTTGGGCTTTAGCTATTTGTTAGGTTTTTTCTAGGTTATTGGCTGTTTTGTTAGACTTCAGAGTCGTCCAGCTTCGCTATTTCAAGCCTTGCGCGACTTAGTGAAAGCTTCGCCATTCTTTTTCTCTTTGTACTTCTTTCTATAGCTTTCTTTCCCTCTCTCATTTTCTACAGTTGTTGAGCTACAGTTGTTGCAGTGTGTGGACTTGCCACTTGACCGAAACGGTACCGTCAGCCGCTTCCATGGGCTGTGTTTAGACGAAGCCGTTGGTACGGATTTTCCAGATGTTGAAGAATTCTGAATGGGAGTCTTGATCTGAGACGTGGGTCGATCGAGTAAAAGAAAGCATAATGATGAGTCGGAATGTTCCGAAGCATCTTCTTTTCAGAAGCAAGTCTTTTAGCCAGCTGGGAAGCATCAAATTTGGTGAAATAAATTCGCCTGTAATTTTGGCATTGAAGTTCTTTGCGTGCCGTTTGATCTGCTTTTTCGTTGGCCAGATACCGCAATATGCCGGTATCCACTGATGTAGTGACCTGTGGTAATAGCCAAGTGTTGTAGGTACGCTATGTCGAATGAAACGGGCTGATGATTTGTTTTCTTCAAGAGGTTGAACAATGTTTCTAGTGCTGCGTTAGAGTCGGTAAAAATCACCCATCGGTCAGGTGTTCGGCGCAGGATATAGAGAACAGCTTCTTTGATGCCATGAAATTCTGCTGTTGTGGAGGATATCCTCCACTGTAGCCGATAAGTGAGTATTTGTCTTGTCGAGGGCGAATAAAGGCCGTATGGAAGCCTCCTGAGTGGTTGAGGCGTCAGTGTAGATATGGAAGTGCTGAGTATAGTTCTCGGCTAAGTAGAGGAGAGTAGTCTGCAGCAGCGCAGCCTGTGGCATGCGGCTCTTTGCTTCAGTTATGACAGGTACAATCTGCTTTATATTTAGAGGCGAAAGTGTCCAGGGAGGAAAGGTCGGGGGCAGTAATTTTTGTGGTTGAATAATAGGAGTAAGGTTCAGAATTTGCACAGCTTGGCCGAATGCAGTATTGCTCTGGGTTAGATGAACGCGGCACAGAAAATGCTTCTTCCCTTGTAGGAAATGTTGAAGATGGATACGCATGGCTTCTTGGGTAGCGATGACATCTAGCGGACGACATCCTGCTTCCGCTACAGTTCCCGAGGCTAATGAGCTCTTGGGGAGGCCTAGAAAGATTTGCAGGCAGTTGTTCTGCGCGGATTCTAGAGTCCTCTTGTTCGCTGGTGACAATATGTGAAGCACCGGTAGGCAATAGCGCAATGTGCCTTATATGCTTTCTCGAGCAGTACCATTGAGCGGCATTTTCATCTCTATCGTGTTCCCGCCATGAATTGAGGAGTTGCGAGGCTGCAGCTATTCTCGCTCGAAGTTTCTCTACCTGAGGTGACCAGGAAAGATTTCTGTGGATGAGAATTCCCAGGAATCGCTGAGACCGTACATAATTAAGTCAGCGGCCTTCCACCGAGAATTAGCGGATACTTCATCATTTTCTTTCTTGTGAAAGCGATGGATGTACTCTTTTCTGGCGAAAGGTGCAAACCTCGAGAAGTGAAATACATGCAGATGTTCCGTGATGCTTTTTGAAGTTTTTGTTTGGTGATATAGCGCGAACTTGATCAGCTCCAGATGCAGATATCATCGGCGTAAATCGAAATGTGTACTCCTCGCTGAAAATTCCTTGTTATGTGTATTAGGGTAAGGTTGAAAAGAATCGTCGTCTCTGTGCCCAGCATATAGGCGCAGCGCAAAGCGCCGACAACGTCGCCTGTCGCCACGGCTTGGAAGCGTAGGCGGGCTCGGGCGACCAGTGTTCTCGTGAGCGTCAAGGCGAGGGCTGTAGTTGCTGAGATAATTGCGTTTTCCATCGTAATTTAACGCATCTGTCAGCCTTCAGCGATGCCCAGAAACAACTGCTGCGTAGGTGGCTGCTCGAACACGTACAAAAACTCGCCAGGAACACACTTCTGCAAGTTTTCGGTGCTTCTTCACGAGCAAGAGAGACGGCGGCGGTGGATTGCCGCTGTTCGACACAGAAGGTAAGCAATCGCGGTTCGTTTACGTCAGTGTTTGAGCAAGTACAGTGTTTTTATTTCTCCATTTATGTCGCTACGCCTTTAGTGAACGCTACCATGTTTACAGTTGGTCGCCTCGTCTAAATTCTGGAAGCTACAATGCACATGTAGTTGTTGTTACTCATGAGACGCGTTGGCCCTCTTTGAAAAAAAAAAATTACACCACCTCGCACTAAAGGGGACCATGAGGCGATGTGAAGCCGGAGCACTTGCACGATCGCGTTCCGTTGGCGTTCGTTGGGCATGCTACCGACGTCGCGTCGTGGAACACGAAGAGGAGCGCTACGCGCGTCGTGTCTTCCCTCTAGCCTGGCCGTTAATTCTCACAGGGCGAGCGGGGAACGCGGTCGACAGGCGCGTGAGAGGGGGGGGAGGGCGCAGGAGAGTATAGAGAGAGGGAAAGGGGACGCACATGCGCTGGCGCTCATCGCGGCGTTGCGCAGGAGAGAATGAGGCGCGCGAGAAGGGGGGAGGGAGAGGGGTAATAGAGAGGAGGTGTGTGGAGAGTTTTTGTGCATGCGCAGTATGGGTGGTCAGGCCGCACACCACCACCACCACTACCGAATTGAACTCCGCCGTAAGATGCTTCTCATCTAAAAAAAACGAATGATGTGAAGCGCAAAGCCAGATAATGCGGAGTAAAGCAGTAAAGAAGTAATTGCGCCTAGACGCTTTAAAGAAAGGACTCAGTGTTAAAAAGCAGGTAACGGCGCTTACAGAAAAGCGCCGATTGAATCACACACGTGCTACACGGAATCGGCTGCATGTTCAGCCTGCTAAACCTCTCGATCGCACTGGCATGCGATCTTCGGTGCAGAATGTTCACTGTGCACTCGCCTCAGCTATCTGCATATTGGCTGTACAACCTGGCACCTGGGGGCATTGAAGGCCGTGGACCAGACATTAAACCTCGTTTTGAATGCCCCTTAACATGCATGACTCCATGGTACTGGGGAACGCCCGACCTTTAAGCCCTGAGCCAAGCGCCTGTGACAGAAATGTCGCGTACCACGCAGAAGTGACCAACTACCACGCAAGAGTGACCGACTGTTTCTATGTGTGCTATGCTACCACGCAAGAGTGACCGACTGATTCTATGTGTGCTGTGTCATGTGTTATCTTTCTATCTCTCTCTCTTTCCTCTCCATCTTTAAATCTCCCCCAACCTGTCCCCATGTGTAGGGTAGCAAACCGGTTGTCCTATACTGGTTAACCTCCCTGCCTTTCCATCTCTACTATTTCTTCTTAAGCCCTGATGTCTGCCACTAATGCACATTCACTTTACACAAGCTGTGTAATGCGTGCGGTCGATTCTGAAAGCTTCAATATTTTTGCTTTTATTCTTGCTAGTGGTGCTAGCTACTGCAGTTTTTTCTTTTGTTTTTTGCATGAAACTGGTGAATATATGTTCATGTTGCTTCATTGTAGTTTTGTATCTCCTTTGAAAATGATTGCAATGAAGCACGTGGTTTAAAAAACAATATTGATGACTACTCTTCGCATTTGCTTTCAAACTGTGAATATTGCAAATATGTACTTTAACTAATTACTTGCTTCTTCTGCTTTTCTGTAACCTTATCGACCTTTTAGAGAGGATGGGAGCTCCTGGGAGCCTATGAAGAACACCAAGATCTGCAGCCAGCATTTTATGAACGGTGAAAGATCACATGATCCAGTTGACGTAAATGATCCAACTGACGTAAATATTGCCGGAGTCCTGTACATGCTATTTTTCTGAAGTTTGTAGTGCTGGTTTGGAAGATTTACCAACGCTGACATTTCACGTGGCCGCACCTGTACAAACCATTCGCCGGCGCGACAGCGCTCCCTCAAAATCTACGATTAAACACACGGCATGTAAACGGAGCTAGTGTGTCCATAGAAAACGACGGTTCACGCGTCAACAAGTGAAGCCATTAGCGGTCGGGGCGTTATAAAGAAAGCGGCGTATTTACGGTGAGCACATCTTCGTAGGGAAGCTTGTTGATGCTCGTCCGTGCATGGCCTCCGAGATTGCGCGCCTCATCTCGAAGGCCATGGTCTGTGGCAAACACTTGGCGCGTGTGGTGACAATGTCGTCCCGTCAAGCTGTGAAATCGGACGCATGTCTGCTATTATAAGGTTCGGTTCGTTTGCTCGCACTCTGACTGCAAAAGTATTTATTTGGGACGCGCACAAGGGCGCCAAATCATGCGCACGCGCATCACCCATGCTTGCAGTGAAAGGAGGCGTCTCCGCCACGAAGCCCGCCTGCGGTTCCAAAGGCCGCCGCTACGCGGCTTTCGGTGGCGCCCCTATAGGCGCTGCGCACCGCCTATAGTGCATTCGAAAAGACAGTGCACTTCATTTGCTACTGCATCATTATCACACCCCAAACAGCATAGAATATTGTAATGTATACTTTTGTATAGCAAGGGGAAGGAAAAGGGCATTGAGGTTGAGGAGGAGTAGTGTGAAGGCGAGGAGGGAAAAAGGAGGGGAGAGGGCACACTTTATTTTCTATTGCATCATTATCACACCAGAAAACCATCCTAATGCCCACACTAAATATAAGTCAGTATTTTTTTAAACAACATGTTATACTTGGACAATGGGTTAGGGGCGTGCGTGCGTCGCGTGCTATGAGTACGCCTTTAAATTTTTTAGAAAGGAATGGTCTCAACTAGGTACTTTCTGTTATTTCTTACATATTTTGTGTGGGTGTGCTATTTGTTTATCGTATGAACTGTGCACATCCTTTCATTTATCATTAAGTTAACAAAGAGATACATGTTAGTGGTACCGCGAAGCAAACTTCTGTAGCTTCTACATAATTAATGGCCATCTCTTCTTCACAAGTCATAACGACAGCAACTTAAGGTTTTCAGACGACGTTGTAGTCTTCAGAAATAACGGCGACAAATTGCAATGAATAACTGAAGACATGGATGAAAAAAAAACAAACTATGAGGGATTCTCGTAGGAGGGATGTGATGGTGAAGAGGAGGGAAAAGAGGAGGGGGAGGGTAAAGCATGGCATAGCCGTGTATAGTATAATATAGCATGGGGGTGAAAATGCAGTGAGGGCGGGGATGAGTGATGTGAGGCTGAGGAGGAGCGGATGAAGGAGAGAGAAAGGAGGCGGGGAGAGGGCACTACTGCATCACAAATGAAGGTTTCCTTTCAAGGAGAGGGCGCCACTGCATCACAAATGAAGTGCGCAGCAGGGATTCGCCTGCCCTTCGGCGACGCTGGCGTTCACGGTCAAGCAAGCGCTGGCGTTCCAAACGTGCAGCCATGGCACCTTTGGAACGGCGTCCCTGGCGGGAAAGGAAACCTTCATTTGTGATGCAGCGGCTCCCTCTCCCCTCCTCCTCACCCTCACATCCCTTTCACCCCCTTGCCCTACTATAATATGCACGGCTATGCTATATGCTTTACCCTCCTCCTTTCTCTCCTCTTCACCATGACTTCCCTTTTCCGCCACCTTGCTATAATGTACTATACACGGCTAGGCTATAATGTACTATACATGGCTAGGCTATCCTTTACCCTCCCATCCTCCTTTCCCTCCTCGCACTCACTTCCCGTTCCTAACAACTTGTTATACTATACTGTACAGGCTATGCTATATTTTACTCTCTCCCTCCTCCTTTCCCTCCTCCTCACCTTCACACCTCTCTTCCTGACCCTCACTTTCCTTTCCCGCACCCTAGCTATACTATGCTATACATGGCTATGCACTACTCTACTCTTTCCTCTCCTCCTTTCCCTCCTCCTTAGCCTCACATTCCTCACTCTCCTTTCCCGCCCCCTTGCTATACTATACTACTCGTGGCTATGCTATACATGGCTATGCTATAGCAAGGTTTTGCCTGCGTGACGCCAAGCGACGACATGAGATGACAGCAGATGGCATGAGACATGATACTACAGCTGCGCCTCTAAAGTGCTCCGCACTTAAAGCTGCGCTGTAATCGGAAGGAATTATAAGGTGTGCTGCAGGGTCTGTCCACATGCTTCTAGCAATACGTTCATTGTCGAACTCTAATAATAATAATATCTGGGGTTTAACGTCCCAAAACCACGATTTGATTATGAGAGACGCAAGGCTATCCTTTACCCTCTATGAGAGACGCAAGGCTATCCATTGTCGAACTCTATAGAATGTCTTTCAGTTTCACTTCGGTCCAAAACGTATCTTTGGCTAACTGTTGTTTTCCTAGGTAAGTAATAACTCATTGTTTATGTTTGCATATACATCTGCACTTTATATTTATATTCGGCTTAGTACAAAGCAGTCAGAAGCAGTCAGGCACAGTCTAAAACCTCCTGCGAGAATAAGGCTCCAGATGGTGATTGTATGTGGCTTACGGCAAAGCCAGCTGTTAGAAGGCATAGAATAGACATTCTGCAAGAATAACACTCAACTGAGCGATTTTGTAATATTACGCGGCTTAGCAAAGCCACCTGTTACAAGGTAGCGCCTATACGTCCTACTAGAATAATGCCTCGGACAGTGATTGTTTTATTGAAGCTAGTTCACAGCATTAAGCGCTCCGTGGCCCAGCTCGTCGAGGCGTCACAAGCCATGCCGAGGCACATAATAGCGTGCTTGATGCGGCGCTAAGGCGTCGGCGCTCACAGCGTGGCCATAAAAGAGACAATGGCTGTTTCAATCAGATTGCGACGCGAGGCCGGAAGCTGGGGCGCGAGCGCAGGGACAGGCCCGCGGGGGCTGCCCCCCTCTGTGCCGCACGCTGTTCATCGGTGGGGAGACAACGACAATGTCCGGCAGGTGCAAGTGCGGCCACCGCCAGCCAGGCGCGATCGATGTCGTAGGCGAGCGCCGGCTGCTCCATCGATCCGCTGGCGGACAGGCGGAGCGCTCTGTCTGAAGGCGAAGAGGCGCGGGCTAGACGTTTCGTCAAAGGCCCCCACTCATGGAGCCGGGGCACGAAAGCGGCGCTCGGGGAGGGCTTGTTTTCAAGGGCTGCCAAATTGAGCACGCGGCCTATCGAGGAATGCTGCTCGCCTGCTCCCTTCCCCCCGCCCGCTTCTGACTCGCTCGAAAGGAATATTTATTGGGGCTGGCCGTAAATGGCTCACCCATGCTCGTCGTGGACGACGTGCGCAGTGATAATGACGAGTCGTCCCATTCAGCCCCCCACGGATGTGGGAACTTTTTTCTTCGCTGCGTTCGCCGTGGCGGGAACTTAGTCTCGCGCACTATTATTTCGCCGCTTCCAGACCGCCACTTAACGTTGGGAAAAGAGACATCAAGAGTAGAATATGCATGGGGTCAGATGTCGCGATCGCTTACGCTTCTTCGAAATGTAGTAGGTCGGCATTGCCTCCCCTTTCGCGCTGTTTCTATTTTAACTTGGCGATGAAGCTGCCTCCTTCATAGCACCTACACTGCACCACAGTGGTCTAACTTCCCTCTAGTAAATAAAAATAGCTACCAAAATTCTTAGGCTGTAGGCGCGCTACACGCATGTATCTAGGCAGACTTACACGAGCTCTTTCATTCTCATTCTAAGCATTTACCACATATTGTCAATTACAACATTTTGCCGCGAATTAAAGATGATAGTGGTTTCGTGCCGCAACGTTCTGTCGTAACGCTGTAATCCCATTAGGCGCACATTTCTTTCTGTGGAATATGCTTGTAATGTCTCAAACTGAAGTTCATAAAAAGTAAGCATCATTCTTGTGCAAGTTTACTGGAATGTCCTCATGCGCGCGTGTGTCGAAGCGTGCCGTACACACACCTTTGAAATTTTACCTGAACCGCACCATGCAACCAACAAGTAAAGTCTATTGAAATGCAAACTTTGGGTACACTAAGGACGAAATTCGTTCCTTGAGAGTAAGAGGACACAGTCTACATTAACAACATAGACATCTTGCTATGCTAATATGTGCAGCTTATGATCTTATTGTTGCGGCAAAGCGCTGCCGTGTTTTCACTGTACTTGTAGGAACACCCTAACATATATGAGCGAACAACGGCACATTTCATGCAATGCGTAGTAAGATGCATAACAGTATAATGCAAGGCAAAAGAGGCGGATACACAGGGGGATACTTTTCGTCGTGCACTTAGCAAAAGAGACAAAAATCGCTGTATATTTTGCTTGTTTATCAACGACTACATATGAACACTGGCTATGAGCAGCACGCGGGCTTATAGCGCTCGCAGGGCGGCTTCCGGTCAGTGCGGCACTCAACAAAATAAGCAATATTAAACGCACCAACACCACTTGACCTTTCCCGCACTATTTTAGACCTGTCTTCGCTTTGGAAAATTGCGGCTTTCCACGTATTTCAGGCGACGAAGAAGATATCATATTGTTGTTTCTTTCATATCTGACACTTAGGTGCTTTTACCGCGATGTTAAATATATCGACGGCGAAGCGCGCGGATCGCAATGTTCAACATACTTTTCAGACCATATGCGCGTCAATGTTGTTACGCACTGTGCACGCGAACACTTACTAGGGAGAACTCAAATCGACAACTTGATGACGAGCATTTTGTTCACCTAGTCGATACCGTTGAAATAACGAGTAATTCGAAACATTAGAAGTGATAAAACATCAAAAGCAATAGAGCGTTTTAGAGGGACCCATCTCCGTTATAAAACGTTCAGTATACCGTTCTTGGTGCGCTTCCATGACTATCAGTAAAGCACTTTCCATTTTTCAAACACCGACACGCGCTGGTTATTTGAAAGATCTGAGAAGGGCAGGGGCGTTAACACATTGCACAAACTGCCTATACCCTGTCCTGTCTCCCACTTGCTCATGGTCAGTGTAAAGCGCGAAGAGTGTAACAAAAAAAATACAAGAAAAGTAATCAAAAGCACCCGAGCGCTAGCCACCCTACCGCCTCTTCCACTCCGCGCTCTAAATAAAATTAGAATAATTGAATATCCACATTGGAGACATGCGTATCGCATATGAGCGCAGCACAAATTGCATGAGCAATTATTTTGTAACGTAGCGACCTCGGCAAATTTTAGCTGGTCACTACAGAAAGGTCAAACGAAAAGGGAAATCAAAGGCGTTCAACAAGGGCAGTCAGGGTTTGCTACCGTACAATGAAAATTAACGGATGGATAAATAACAATGATATCAGTTGAGAGAGACAATAAAGATCAGGCACATGCCACGCATTGTGGGAATCGATTTCATCCGAAGCAGTCAGTAAGCAGCAGCCCATGCCATATATTTTTTTTTTGTTTTGTTTTAGGCCAAGCGCTACGATGTGGATCGACGTCTTCGTACATTGAGTATTTGTGCGCGTATCGTGGTCCTATCAGGCATGTCAACTGCATTTGCACGTAGATCAGTTCCGACGTAACGTCACTGTTCAGGTAGCAACACAATTTTATCGAAACTAAGTGCACGCTACGGTGCGAATTCGCGCATATCATAAGTATAGGGTCGTCGGTGTATTCCACCGGGGCCGAGCAACGCTTGACTACAGCTTGCGGAGTCCTAGGTGTACATAACTATATGTTTATTACGCTGTAATAGAAGCGGATAGCCAACAAATACCACCACAATTGACGTTGCCCCGACATGACGCCTGCATAGGATCTTCTTCCGAAACAGTTAGAAGCACTGCTTGACTGCCATGCAGAATGCCTGGGTTTGATTCCGGCACAAACCGCGATCTTTGTTCTTTGCGTTCACCTGGATTTTTTGCGCACCGACAACGGTGACGACGCCGACTCCACATTATCTGCGACACGAGCTCGTTAAGGTTATCGCGTTAAGATTCCCATGACCTATTATAAGCGTCGCCGGCTTAAGGTAGACTGAGAGAGAGAGAGAGAGAGAGAGATAAACTTTATTTACAATAAAAAAATTCTTTTGGGGGGAACCCTAGTCGAGGGCCCCACTGGCCTTGGCCGCCCGTTCAACCTGGTCGATCAGCGCTTGCTGATCGGCCAGGTCTGAGCTGGACAGTCGCGCCTCCCACTGCTCCAACGTGTGTGTTGGTATCGTGCCTGTGTGTGTCAGGTGTGGAGGGTGTTTGTTTAGAGCAGCCCCAGGTAATGTGGTAGAGTGTAGGGCTTCCTCCGCACCAGGGGCAGGAACTTCGATAGCACGTAGGGAACATGGCGTGTAATCTCTTTAAGTGGGGATAAACCCCAGTTTGTATTTTTCTCCAATTTATTGCCTCCTCTCCTGTTAGGCGTTTGTCGGGAGGGGCGTATACTTGTCGGGTAAAACGCTGATGGGCAAGCAGGTCTTTTGCGATTGTGGGGTTGTAGGTGTCAGAAGGCGCGGGGGTTCGTAAATCTGCTGAGGGGGCCAGAGCCTGTGCTCGGAAAGTTAATGCACGAGCCGCGGCATCCGCCCTCTCATTTCCCTCCAACCCTGCACTCTAAGAAAAAAAAGAGTATGCGTGACTCTTTTCGGAGAGTTCTGACTTGCCACGTATACGACTCTCTTTAAATAGTCACGGTGACTCTCTTGGTGGGTCAGGGTCGGCTCGCTCTAGAAGAGTCCCCTGACCCTCTAGGAAGAGTGCAAAGACTCTCATCGGGAGGATCACGTTACCACTTATAGGGAGTCAGACGACTCTTGCCGGTAACGCTCCTAGGGGGGTCAAGGGACCCACACCGAAGCATCAAGCGACTCCACAAGTATTTTAAGCTACTCATTTGATCCTTGCTCTACTTTTGCGCGACTACTGTTGAAAATAGTGGAGTCTTCATTTTAAGCAAGTCCAATAAGACTTGCCGTTCTGCCCAGCGACTGTAAAAAAAGAATAGTTCAGTTTTAGCATTATTTTAATAAAACTCGTCAAAACAACACATATTTTCCAGCAAAGTTATATAGAAAGCGCGAAAATATGGTCTGTGATTTCCAATTAAGAAGTTTGGGTATTCCTCATTTACATGCTTCTATGAGTATAGCCAACTAAAATGTGTGACTGTGATGTGCACACTGTCATATGGTGCTAAATGAACAGCAGAAATCGCCATCATGTTTCCATATTTATTCCTTGTGATTAAAAATAAATCAAAAAGTGGTGACGGCTTGAGGCATCAGACTTGTGGCTTGCTAGGTTGTCGCTCCTGTCCAGCGTGAGCACCATGAAAAACGGTATCTGAAAAGCAGAACGTGATATTATGATGAGAGAATGAAATTGCAGTAAATGTTTGCAAAACCTACACAATAAGTGGTTCCCACAGACATAATAAAGGCTAACAACAAAACAACAAAGCACATCCTCCGGCAGCCAGGGGCATGCCGTGAGCGGTTATTGACCGCATGTTTTACAAACGTAAACCATCCTTAAATACTCAGATAAACAGATGCAAGTACTAGGGCCCGAACGACACCCAGCGCGGGCGTACGCCGTCTACGTCGAGATCAGACATGTCATATGCTAGAATTAGCGCACATAACTCCCACAATCACGTACACTCACTCGATTCTGTTATAGCGCCCAACGTCATCGCAGTGTATGCAAACCACGAAAACAGCAAACAGAAACGAGGGAAAACAGTGCACGCCGGCGGCCGCAACAACGCGCGCCGTCGAAAGTCTAGAGCTTTTTCACTTTACCGGCGAGGCGTGTCCAACTTGAATGACTACCGCGTACGTTCTGGAAGCCACCGTACTATGTCTGCACCTCAAACTACCGTCTTTAAGCCAACAAAAACCATTACATATAGTGCGTCTGAGCGTTCTGTACACAGGCATTTTTTTTTTTTTCACGTTGCCACGCGTGGAAGCACGCTGCACACTCAAGATCGATGGAAATGTTATTATAAAGTAGACTAAAGTGCATCTCAAAACGACATCTTGCACCTTCAGTAGTGCAGACACGACGTGCGATCAGCAAGAAATGACCTTCGATAATTGTTTGCATCGCTCACTTTATGGGAGCTTGAACAGCAACGCGCATAACGGTGGCAACTCGTTAACTGGCAGCTTTAGTTGGGCATCCGCAACAGCCCCGCGGACACAGGCTGCTGTTCGAAATGGTTGGCAGATAACTTCCGCAGAGCTGCTGCAGACGCCCAGCTAAAGCTGTATAATTAGTGCCTACGAAAGCAGTACACTCACCGTTAACTGGCGCCCGTTGTCCGTATCCGCAGCTCCATGAATATTCCGCCCTCCAAGCGTCACTTCGTGCACGGAGCCGGCGTCAACGCCACCGAAGACGCGCATGAACATGAAACTGATGAAACTTCAAGACACGGAACCCACGCAACCAACGCAACCACGCAACGCATTCCAATAGACGAGGACACTGAGACTGACTGCGACGACTGAGAGAGAAGCCAGAAGCGGCGCGCCACCCCGGCGCCAACCCCGTCTCCGTCGGCGAGCAACGCGCCACAACGGCGCCAAAGGGCAAGCGCGCGATATGTATGGCGTATACGGCGGCTCTTTCATTACGGAAGCCAGTCGAAACGCGCTTCAGGAGCGTCCAGTGACTCCTTGCAAAATGTTAACTCTTTTTCTCTGCCTGTACCTTCCAAAAGGGGTCACATGGACGCCCGAAGAGAGTCACGGTTCCATGACCCTCTTCTGACTCTCTTTTTTCTTAGAGTGTGCGTGAGCCGGGCACCAGAAGATTGCATGGTCGTTATTGACGCGATGCTTTATTAAACCACGGCATCCACTGGGAATTCTGCCTCGTAATAAGAGACGACAGGCTGCCTGAGAGTCCGTGACGATGGTGCTGTCATGTGAAATAGTAAATGCGCTCTCGTTCAGAGACTCCTCAGTGGCGGAGGCGGAAACCAGGGCCATCGCGCTGGCCATACATACCGCTAAGGTAGACTGAGAATCACGTGTGGCGCATACCCAAATTCCACGGGCCGCGATATGCGGTTATGCGCCACAAGTGACTGAGAGAAAGAGCTTGATGACGTGCGATAGATAGATAGATAGATAGATAGATAGATAGATAGATAGATAGATAGATAGATAGATAGATAGATAGATAGATAGATAGATAGATAGATAGATAGATAGATAGATAGATTCGACAAAACTGCCTTTGATTCGCTAGGTGCTTCGCATTGCAAAGTTAGTAGAATGGCGTAGTATTGATAAAGACAGCAATCCATTAGACTACACGAAGTGAGTTTCGTAGTTTCATAGGCAGTATGTATACTGCAGTACGCATCGTATTTATATTAAATGAACACGCTGTGTGTTCTGCGCACACAGGCAAACATGAACAGACCTCTCTCGATTACCACACACATTCATTGAAATTGGTCTGACGAACAGCGCAGCCTGAAGTGGGCAAACGCATCGCGTTGCCTCTCGTTTCAAAACAACGCTACCCTTAATACTATAGGGACGCGGGAAGACGACGCGCACGAAGCTACCAGCCACCTATACCGGCTCAGCCTTGGCACCCGAAGAGATGGCCGAATTCACACAGCTTCCAGTTCGTAAGTGATCTTCGCCATTGGCTCGCCGATAACGATGTGCCTTTTATAACGATATGCCTTGTCTCACGGTTGGCTGGACATTTCTTTTAGGAACAATAGCGCAATGCGCTATTAGGAAGACGGTCCCAGACTATTGCAAGATTGGTCACGCGAGCCTCATACGCGCTCAGCCTCTGGGCTGAGCGCGCGCGTGCGCGGTTGGAGGTTGGGAAAGGTGCAAATTTGCGCAACGCATAACGTTATGAATTAAACTGTGCGGGGAAGCTCTTTCCGTAGTAGCTCAATTAGTAGAGCATTAGACGCGTAATTCGAAGGTTGTGGGTTCGGATCCCACTGACCGAAAGGGTGACTTTTGTGCCTATGCTTTCCCTGGCCTAATTGTCAGCTGAGCTCATTTGGTTCTAGCAGTAATGTAGTTCTTATACAATGGGATGGTCACACAATGCTTTTGGTAAAGCAAGCACATTAAGGCGACCGTTTGCGAACGTTCAAAATTGTGCTGACAGATTTTTATAGGGGCAGAAAATTGTAGAACGGCGGTGGTTGTTAAAAGTTGTCGCAAGAGATGGCGAAAAAAACAAATACAGGATATCTATCTATCTATCTATCTATCTATCTATCTATCTATCTATCTATCTATCTATCTATCTATCTATCTATCTATCTATCTATCTATCTATCTATCTATCTATCTATCTATCTATCTATCTATCTATCTATCTATCTACACCTGATGCTGTCATGATCATGTCGTTATCCGTTTCACTAATTGAGTATCGCAATGTTCATGACATGGCAGGCTAGGCGTAAATTGCGTGGTGTGTAAGTCGTGAAACTGTCGTAGTCGTTTCATTAACTTCGTATATACCACAAAGTGCATGTCATGTTACGGCACATGACGGAGATGAACGACACGCCTTGATATAAATGGCAGAAGTGAGAAGATGCCGTTGGGATCGTTTCTTTACCCATGATATCAGAACATGCATGACATAACATAAATAGTATGACATGACATGTACCGCATTTGTTCGCCTAATACGAGCACTGCTTGGCTGACTGTCGGCTAGCGTTGACTAACTTTTGGCTATCGCTGACTAACGTTGAGTAATTGTTGCCTAGCGTTGGCTACCGTTACGTAATGTTGGCTATCCACTCTCATCCACTCTTATAACACCTGTGAACAGCCATATTTATCCTTCACTCTTATAAGCTAGCGTCGTTTGAACCCACCGGAACGCACCGACGAACGCTGATCACTTCTGGCACGTCACCACTCCAGAGCGATCATCGCTGCCCGATGTAACTGACGTATGTTCTCGTACGCTATTGTCGACGATATGTCGGACTATAAGCTAGACATCAGGCGTCACGGCGTAGTCGAAATGCCTGGTACGCTCGGGTCACGCACACTACCAAGCCATACACACAAAGACGTTGTGTCTCCTCGTAACGCTTGGCTCAAAGTAAAACAATGTGGCGTAGCCAGCTCCTCGCAAACTGATGCGCATAGCTGATTCGCAGTGCGTGGGTTTGCCGGAATATTTTGTTTAACGTAATAATTTTTTCATGCTGTATATTTTTAAACACCAGAGCTGCTCTTTTGCCACTACATTTATCAAACAGGTTAATTTGACAGCTCACTGATGATAGCGAAAACTGCTCCATGCCGGAATGCAATCATATTGACTCATGATAAACGTCTAACCATATTGTGGAGAAATGGGCGAAAATTCGTTGCCCACATTTTCAATTAAACCAAATAACAAAACATGTGGTCTTTGCTCTAAAGATGCAGAAAAGTGCGTCGATGTTGGTTCACGAAAACGTGTTCGAATAAGTCGTCGTGTAGCCGATCGACAACGCTCGCTGAACGAAGCTAACTTTCCATGGCCATATCGACGGGATAGGATCCTTCCAATATTCTTATCGATGTACGTACTAACACTGCGGCAAACATTTGCACTCGCATAAAGAAGCGTGAGTGTGTCCTCGCTCGCTTGCGTAAGTTCTGCTGGCATTTCTATGCGCCACCATAGTGAATGAGCGCACCTATTCTGAACCATTCAGTCATCCCCCAAAACAAAATTGATGCCCTAAAGAACATAGGAGGAGGGCAAAGACTTTTCTCTTCTAGCTCGGTATCCCAAAGAAAATTTGTTTTTTTTTTTTATCGTGTTTATGCTCGACGGCTCACTGCACGAAGAAGGCAGAGCAGTAAGTCAGTTTAAAGAGAAACCAAAGGCAACAAGAAAGCACCAAATGCAACTCCAGTCTTCAGAAGAAGAACACGAAAATTTTTCGTGCCGCCGCACGTACACGCACACAAATACACACACACGCACAAACACATACACACGCACTCAAACACACACGCACACACAAACGCACGCACGCACACACCGTGTCCGACCAGAGGTGCACCCGGAGTTACGGACGCACAGGATGTTTCCTTTCCCCGAAATGGCATGAAATCTTTATGCTATTCTACCCTTTTTGGCCGAAACAAGATTAGCAAAGAAAAAGGACGTTTCTGAAATCAGGGTCCCTGCCTGGGCTGGCAGGGGAAATTCGGGGAGGCGTGCCCATCGATCCGGAGTAGATCCCCTCTTCTATTCTTATAGCTTTCATTTTTCCGCGCTTGAAGTTTCCACGTTTCTTTCAATTCTACTGGCGCGCATCAATCACGGAACCCAAGTGGAATCAATTCTTTGTTGTTTCAAAGTTGCGATTCGTGCCATAGCCGCCGGTATACGACGGCCGGGTAGCGTATAGACGCTTGCCGCTTTTTCGAGCTCTTTTTCTCGGGCGCTCCGACATCGACAAAATAGAAGGCAGCAGGCAGGTGCGCGTATATTCAAAATATAAGTTAGAACAGGCGCAGTACGCTCAAACTTCAGAATAAACAGAGGCGGACTGGGATCGCTGCACCGTGAAACAAACTTTGTCTTCATTGTCGAAATTCTGTCTTCGTCCTGGACGACTATGTAGTTGGGCTATATCCTACATAGATTTAATGAAACTATGCAAAAATTAAGACCCACTTTAGAGGTAATTGAAAATGTTCTTCGTTCTTGAGGAACCATTAGAAATAGACCTGGGGCTGATTATACGATGCATAAATGTACACACGTGACCTGATATTATCCCCACATATATGGGCTATTTCAAGTGTTTGAGTGCTTTGGCTAAGGGGAACAACTAATGCGATGAAACTGCAATTTCTCGTCGTCAGTGTGTGTGTGTGTGTGTGTGTGTGTGTGTGTGTGTGTGTGTGTGTGTGTGTGTGTGTGTGTGTGTGTGTGTGTGTGTGTGTGTGTGTGTGTGTGTGTGTGTGTGTGTGTGTGTGTGTGTGTGTGTGTGTGTGTGTGTGTGTGTGTGTGTGTGTGTGAAATTTTGTGAGGTCTTCAAGCTTTATTTAGAATCTATGCTTATCGCCAAATGGAAGAAGGGGTGTTCCTTCATATCTGTATCTTTTACATAATCCATTAGAATTGCGTGTGCATTACGGAAAGAAGTGATCATTTCTATCAATTGCGGGGAGCTCTTCACTACATTGCTCTGATATAAAGCTGCAGAACCTGCACATCGACAAAAATATGCGAAAAACGGGCTCACAAACAAATTTAGTGGGGCACTGTGAAAAGTATTGTGTGTTTTCTTGAACAGTCATTTTATATTTTTAATTATATTTTCGAAGACTTCCATTCACTTACAATTATTCTTGCCCTTCTTCATTGGACACCACGACACTGTGCTCCCGCTGCCGCCGTGATAGTCTATGATTCCCGATGGACTATAAGAAATAAATTAAATCGTAATAAAGAACGTCTGTCAAAATTCAGGCTCTTGAATCAAATGGTTGATACATTATTATCATTAGTAACCGCATCCGAACGCACTATATGCGTTTTAATTTTTCTTCTGCTAACTAGTTTTACTAAATTGTCGTGTCTTTTTTTTTACAATGAATTTTGTACGCATCAGTTTTAGAATGTTATTTGTGCAGTAAGTTCCTTTTTTTTTTTTTTTTGAACCTGCAAGCGGTTTTTTTACATTTAATGCAATGTAATACAAGTAACAGGCGGATGAGGAAGACACAATGACATGTAGGGAACTACTTTGCATTTTTGTCTGGGCTCATGCGCATCGCTAAAATCAATAAAATTTTAAGAAATCAAGTCTAATCAGAATTGAAGATTAGTCCGACGCGTCGTTGTTTTCTGAATAATCATTGGAGGGCACTGAAACTCTTTTTCAAGTAATCATTGAGTGACCTTAGTATCGGAGTTTATTGCCGCACGAATTGACTGCCGCTAAAATTTTTAGAATCGGTGAAGTACGAGTGGAGTTAGAGAGATTTGCCGCACGCTCTAAGCGAAATCTCTCCTTTCGTCTTAACGAGCGCGCTTAATGCTACACGGGGGGGGGGGGGGGAGGAGATGACAACGAGGTGAGAAGCTACGTCCGTACGCCCTCGACCGTCATGACCTCAAGCACTTTCTTTTCTTGTTACCTTTGAACGCGCGGCTCATTTTCAGTGTGATCACCAGTGCGTTGGTGTAACTTATAACAGCGCGTCGCCGGCACATCGCGGCACACCGCCGCGCTGTGCATCGCGAGCTGAGCATCGCGATGCTCAGCTCACGATGCACAAATCAGCCAATGGCCGTGTTCATGTGCGTTTGGGTATATGACGCAGTTGATTTAAGGGTATATGCCATCATTTGTTGAAAGAAGAGCGAGCGATTTCTAGCTGACTGAAATTTAATTGTTAATTCCATGCCGCGTGCTGCGCTATAATATTTGGCTCACATGTTCACAGCAGACTCGACCATCAATTGGCAGCATTTTCTGACCATGTTAAGAAATTGGCTGGTTCTACCGTAATCAAGAGTAGACGTCAGCGTGAAATGTCTACCGGCATAGCACATTGGTTGGAGACTATGCTGGCCACAATATTGTGCATATTCGCACGGGTACACCCGGTCAAACTACTCCACACTACACTGTGCATTCGTCCATATGGACGCCACGTATTGTTAGCTGTCACTGCGCGAGATAAATCTTGGACTTTGCCTCGCGTATGCGACCGATGCGGCCACGACGCGGCAGCAGGCTGGTGCGCCCCACATAGCGAAGCGTCATCTTTCGAAGAATGCGGCAACCCGCGCCGCGAAATCGTTACCTCTGGCAGCGCGCCGTTTACTCGCCCACCGCTGACATTCAAAAGAGTACCGGCTTGCCGCTGGCGTTTAAAAGAGCAAGTGTACGGTGCCCTATCTGCCTTTCAGCGTACAAGAAGTTACAGCTTCAGTCATAGTGTCAACAAACACTAACAAGAAGTTCGAAGCAATATATTTTGTCATGTCATGTGATGATGTCATCATGTTACGGTACGTCACATGACGTCACAAATTTTGGCGATCAGTGACGTCAGGATGGCGCCATGTGGTGACGTCATGGCATGATGATGATTTTTAGGGGCGTAGCTCCTCTTAGTCTAACCTTGTCACGTCTCCGTTGTCCGGCGTATCTCCCGGCAGCCGGCAGTAAACGGCAGTATCTGTCCGGTGGTGGTGGTGGTGGTGTGCGGCGTGACCGCCCTTACTGCGCATGCGCATACCCTCTCCACACACCTCCTCTCCACTCCCCTCACCATTCCCCATGTCCTCTGCCCCTCTCCCCTTTCCCTCTCTACTCACCCTCTCCCATAACCAGTCTTAAAAACGGAGGGGGCGTGCACACATGAAGGCTCCCTAAAGACAATGCGCTGCGACAGTACGTGGTATGTATCGCCCTCTCCTCTCCTACGCTTCCCCCTCTTTCTCCTCTCCTACGGTCCCCCACCCCCTATCTTGCCTCGCGGCGCAGCGGCGCCGACGCAGGCAGCGTCGCGAGGCAGCGTCGCGGCAGCGTCTTGATTGAAAAAACCGACCGCTCGCACTGCACAACCGTTCACTGACCACCCCGTATATATAGGCACTGGATTTTGACCTCCAAGGTAGTGCGTGTGTGCGATTGCTCCTGTGCGTGATTAAACAATGAAAATTCACAGCGTACATGTAAAATTAAAGTGAGCTGCAAGTCGTCATAACTCTCATCGAACCTTTAGTATAAACGCGTCCGATCTCACGTCGGTGATGATGTACTGGGCAGAATTCACGGAAGATTCACGGTTTACCGATAAACCTCCGCAGCTTCGCCCGCTCATCATCATTCACTCGGTGGATATGCTGTGATTTTTTTACATCACTCGTGTGGACGGCGACGGGAGATGCCGACGCGGGACGCCGGTCATTTTTCGCGTTTAATGAGGCATCTAAGGCTTTCGCCTTAAAAATTAGGGCAGCTACGCACTAGTGGTGCGAAGACTAAGGAAACAGCACAGCTGGTGGCGTTCCGCTCCTCCTTTCCCTCCTCCTCGCCCTTCACTTTCTCACCCCTTGCTATGCTATACCATACATGGCTATGCTGTGCTTCCTATGATTCCCATAATCATATGCTTCCGATAAAGGCTTACTCCGCTAGCATGCCTGGACAGCCGAATAGTCACGACGGTCGCCTTCGCCTTGCGGGTACCCAGGTTCGAATCCCGCCTCGCCGAAAATATTTATTTCGTTTTATTTATTCTCCGCCTCTTCTGCACTTCTCTTCTCCTCTCCTTCTTTCCTTCCTCCAACGCGATGTTAGGCGCAGACATGCCGTGTGGTTGCTAGGCAACGCGCAGTGACGTCAAAGATTTTCAGCGAATGACTTGTAGCCGAACCTCGAGCTTAAACAGCTCCGCTGTTAATAATGAAAATAACATGATAACGGACAGTTTGCTTCCAGGAGTTCACGTTGCAATAGAACGTTCACACGCACATATCTCGTTTGAATGCCCGTTTGTTCTCGTCCAGCTCCCCGAACATCTCGCTTTAAGAGTCCGGATGACGGCGCTGGCGTTTGGCTCAAGGTCTCTTGAAGGCCGCCGACAAGGGAAGCTAAAAGCATTGCATGCTTAAAGGTGTCGCAGGACCTATTTAATGTTTTCTTCATTTGAGATACCAGTGGCGCAGTATGCGCCATTTTGCCGTTCTGAGCCAATCTCTGCGCATGGGAACTCTGAAAGAACGACAAATAAACATAGTTCTTTTTTTGTAATCAATCGCTTTCAACGATTCCTTCTGCTCTCACGTTGTTTACTGCAGCAACGGGTTCTATAGGCAAACACATTTTCACAAGTGAGTAGATATGGTTTCCAATGAGTCATTCGTCTAGTGCACAGTGAGATATCGCTGAGCTTCTGCTGCATATACTGCGTTAGAGACGTAGTGCCCTCACACTTTGGCTTAAGTGTGTTGTGGTGCGCTTTTCCGTCGCCCTACCAGCGATCGCAATGCGCTGCACGTACTGTTTGTATGGAAGCTAATAGCTAACAAACCCAGTAAGCGTCACCCCGTGGAATTCTTGCATATACGGCTTGAAAATGCACGGGGCCACAGCAGCTTGTAGGAAGCTCAGTGCGAGCTCCTTGCTTTTTTTTAAAAGATTGCTAGAGAACCTCACAGCACTTTCCGTGCGTTCACAAGAGTGATATCTATGGCAATGCTGGTGTTCTATAAGTATTTTCATCAATAAATCGGGTTTCTTGACCTTCTTGTCGAGATCACGCGAGATTCTCCGACCGTATCCGAGAGGCACGGCCTCATGACTGTTTGCAGCAACTGAGCTGGGGATCAACGAGTTAGAGCTGCGCTCTGAAGACTTATTTGATGATTGAGACAAAACAAACTGCAACGACTCTTTTGCGCTAAAAAATAGGCACAAGGAAATCAAACCAGTGGTAAGCCAAATAAGTGCAGAATAGACACGTGCCCCACAATACTTATTGCAAAATGAAATTTTCAGGACCACGGCGGAGCTTTTAGCCAGCAAGAGTCAAATTTACTTTATGAGCGAAAGTGGAATGGGGCAAGACGACAGAGAAAGAGAAAACATGGGAACTCTCGGTCGTTCGCGAGAAACACTTTCGCAACTGCTAAGCCACGCAACTTTTTAATGACTAGCGTAACAAGGTCGGTCCGCTTGTTCGCGAAATGCACCATCTTCGACGAAGACGATTAGCCTTAGTGCACCACTAGTGTTAGTTTGGAGCTCTGCTGTCCTATTTATGGTTGCTTATGAAACACGAAGTAATGCGAATGAAATAAAGCTCGATAATAAGCTACGTACCATTGCAAACTTGAATAGCATCGACGATCAGTGCTGTGCACAGTAAGTTGATTGACAGCAACAATCGCGAATATTACACACTCTTAAAGGTTCCCCTCTGTTCGTAAGCAACCCAGTGTAAAGTTTGCCGCGAGAAGAGAGAGAGAGAAAGGAAGATAAAGGAAAGACAGGGAGATTAACCAGAGGAAGCTTCCGGTTGGCGCATGGCAGGTTTAGCTAGCGCATATCATATCGGGTTGTTTGGGTTGCGCCTTCAATAAAATGTAAGTTCATATCAGAACTAACATGCAGTTGTCTTCAACCTCATACGAGTTCATAATTACTTGTATCCTAGTTATCTAGGGTGTATTTCTATCTCCTATCTCCTTTTGTTCTCAGTCTCCTTCACCTGACATAAAAACGGGTAATATATGTAAGAACACTGGAAATTTTAATGGATCTTGCGATTTTCAGGTCATTATAAGTGCCCATACGCATATCATCAACTACAATGTATAATCACTTATCGCGCAGTAATGAAATTCCGAACGTATACATATATATCTTTTTTTTTTCACACGGCTTACAGTGCCGCGGGGTTCGATTTCCGGTTCCCGCACTTGCCGTC
The DNA here is from genome assembly GCF_013339695.2 of Rhipicephalus sanguineus. Lineage (NCBI taxonomy): Eukaryota > Metazoa > Arthropoda > Arachnida > Ixodida > Ixodidae > Rhipicephalus > Rhipicephalus sanguineus. Next base: position 240,335,521 of record NC_051176.1, read on the forward strand.
CACGTCGAAGGCATCAGGGGCCCAATACACGCGGGTGATGTTTTTCTCTGGGTGCCGAGGCAAAGTTTCAGTGATGTTGCGCGGTTTTAACGCGATAGCGCTGAAGGGCTCTTTTCGCAGAAATTCCGGTGTCGGCGTCTGTGTCGGCGTCGTTGTCCGTGAGCGAAAGATCTAGATAAATTCCAAATAAATAAAAAAATATGAATCACTTTCTGTTCGAGTGGGATTCGAACCCCGACTCTCTGCGTCGCAGTCAGATATTCTACCACAGAGCCACGCCACTGCTTGAAAGCTGAACGAGTGGGTGGTTTAAAGACCCACCCATTACAATGGGCTCAGATGTAATTGTTTACGCTGTTGTTGATGATGACGATGATCAAAGTGTGCAGCTGTGCGTATTGCCTTACGGACGCGTTGTGGGTACCTCACTCATTCGCAGTACGATAAATTATGGCGTAGTGGGCACTTCGCAACTGAACTTCAAACGGACAATGTTACGCGCACAGACGTTCGTTTGCTCGAGGCACCGTTGAGGTGTCCACTGAGAAGCGAAGCCTGGCAAGCGGATGAGACGACTATGCGAACTTGGCCCGACCGTGCTGACGCGTTTTACTCTTCTAGGCGAAGCTCAAGCGTCCTCAAGTTTTCTTGTTTTTGTTTTTAAATGCGAAGCATTTCTTAGTGAACTTCTGCGACTTTGAACGTATCTATCTATCTATCTATCTATCTATCTATCTATCTATCTATCTATCTATCTATCTATCTATCTATCTATCTATCTATCTATCTATCTATCTATCTATCTATCTATCTATCTATCTATCTATCTATCTATCTATCTATCTATCTACGACTTTCTGCTCTCCTTGCCGTTTCGTTAATGGGATGTATACCAAAATTGGTTTGGCATAACATGACTGTATAGCGAACATAAATGATTGGTCATAACATGAAAATCATTACATATATGTCATGTACAGCATGATTTACATAACATGGTCTCGTGGAGCACCCTGCTGTTTTAATTAAATATACCAAAACTGGTATGACAAAATATTTTTGTATGACGAACATACAGGAGGGGTGGTAACATGAAAATCATGATATGCCTGTCATGTACGCCATGACAAACCTGCGATGCCCATGGTGCGCTCGCGACCGTTTCGCTAGCTTCACATGTAGCAAATTTGGTATTGCGTGACGTGACTGCATGACGAACATAAATGACAGGTGGTAACTTGACAATCATGACGTGCATGGTTTACATGCCACTCTCATGGTGTGTTCGCGGCCGGTTCGCTAGCTTGACATACACTAAAACTGGTATAGCATAGCTTGACTGTATGACGAAGATAAATGACAGGTAGTAACATGACAATCATGAAATTTATGTCATGTTGGGCATTATTTACATGCCACACTCATGGTGCGCTCGCGGCCGGTTCGCTCGCTTGACATAGACCACAACTGGTATTACGTGACGTTATTGTATGACGAACATAAATGACGGGTGGTAACATGACAATCATGAAGTACGTGTGATGTAGGGCATGATTTACATGCCACTCTCATGGTGCCTTCGCGGCCGGTTCGCTAACTTGACATACGCTAAAACTGGTATTGCATGAGGTGACTGTATGACAAACATAAATGACAGGTGGTAACATAAAAACTATGGCATGCATGTCATCTAGGACATGATTTACATGACACTGTCTTGGCGCGCTTCCGGCTGTCTTGTTAACTGGATATATACCAAAATTGGTATGGCATGACATCAATGTGTGACGAATATAAATGACGGGTTATGTATTATATGTACCCGAATATACGTTTCATTAGCATGGTATATACCATATTGTAAGTGTGAATAGGCTTTAGTACTCCCGCTCTACAGCTTCCGTTTGTTTATATTTATTTTATCGCGCGCCTGCTCTTCTCTCCGCTTTCCTTTCCATTTTCTTTCCCTTTTACTCTCCCCTTAGTGTAGGGTAGCAAACCGGATGCTACAATTCTGGTTAACCTCCCTGCCTTTCTCTCGTTCTATTATCTCTCTCTCTCTCCCCATGTATGCATGCATGACAAGCATGCGATATAAGGTGGACTACATGCCATGACATGAATGACTTCATTTGCCCCAAAGAAAAACAAGGCGATGTATGCAGCTCTTTTTTTTCTGGAATGAACCCTCCTCTATTGTTGGATACCCAGGATATTACCGTAATTACTCTGAACCTATTGCGAGGGAACGCGACACGCAGCTGCAAGATCCCACGATATCTTAAATTAAGGTTTCTCCCCTGTTGAGGAACGCACACCAACAACACTACACAGGCAGAAGGTGGGCTAGGGCCTCTGCGCTCTTGAAACATGCACACGCACACGCGTCAGACGCATGTTCCGTCGATGCCGCTCAATACGAGTGTTCCGCTAACAACACCTCCCACTTTGCGGTCGTCTCCGTTGACACCAAAGGCTGGGTACTGTCGGTCGCGTCAATCATTACCTCGTCGTCTGGCAAGGCAGAACAGCTAGCCCTCTTAGATCCAAGCAAAACGGAAGTCTACACAGACTCGAGGCCGGCAGCCAGAGCATTCGCCTTTGGGGCCGTCTGTAGGGAAGTCGCCAAGATACGCGAAGGAAAAGTATTTGCTCATCTTGAACTGGTTCCCGGCCCACGTAGGGTCGAAAGTAGGTGGGCTTGTCAACGCCATCGAACTGGCTCATGCTCAAGCGCGAGGTCTCGCTTGCCGCGACGGGCTCTCCGAGGTCCGAGCGGGCGTGGCCCGCGGCGGGTCTGATCCGATAGTGGCGGAGACGGAATGCCCCCTCTTTAGGTACATACTCTCCACCTTTAACAAAGTCACAAAGTATTATCAACTCGCTCGCAGGGCATTTCCCTTGCCCCACCGAAACCTATCACGTCCCCAATCGGTTACGCTTAGGTTATTGCAAGGGCACTCCTATCCCAGCCTTTCGATTTACAGTCGTTTCACGGAGGTCTCCCCTTCATGTTCCGACTGCGGCGGATACAGCGATTTTAACCACATGCGCTGTGAGTGCACCTCTTTACAGCACCAAATCTCGTTATACACTTTTTATTCACTGGTCAAGAGTCATGACTGGATCCAATCACTCCAGACAGTCCGGAAGGCCCACGACGCGGCGGTGAGGATAGGCCATCCCTTCCCGACGTGGGAGCGGCCCGCGGTCCTCCTTCAATGAAGACGGGGGGGGGGGGGGGGGGGGGGGTAGGTGACTTCTTCAGGACATCAATAAAGTTTACTACCTAGTTACCTTCCTGGAATGAACCAGCATCACTGCGAATGTTTTTATCAGAGTGCGGCTTAGATATGTCCCAAGGCAAGTCAGCAGTATTATACACCTTACAACGAATAGACTTGATAGCTTAATCGTAGATCACAGATTCTATCCCTGCAGTATATTAATTGGCCTCTGACGTCATTTTCAAAACTTTCTTGGTTATACGTTTAAAAAAAAAAGCCCGTAAACCACGCAGTGAAAGTTCTCAGATGACCGGTTTGCGCGCAAAATGGAGAAGCTCGACTGAATATATGATGAATATATTACATCAATGAATATCTATTTTATAGGGCCTCTCACAAGTGTCATTTTAAATGTGTATTACGCACTAGGCACTTTTTAGGCGCCATCAAGAAAAGTCTTTCTTTTTAGTGGCTTTTTGTTTCAAGGAGTTGCAAGAAATCAAACTGTATTGTTACCATGTAGCCAGGACTCGAGGATCACCGCGAATAAGCTCATTCTCCCCCGTTGCCTCCGCAAGCGTCTCCATGCAGCGTTCCTTCCCGACCATCTCCCAACTGCCGGAGTTGAGGGACCACTCACATTCAAGTGACGAGCCCCGCCTCCTCTTGTCTCCCTCTCTCTTTATTTCGCTTCCCAAGGCATTTCAAATGGCGGCACTGCACGTTTTCTCGTACCGTATTCTCGTACCGCGGTCGGCGTCGTTGCAAGCGGTGCGTGTTGGGTAAGGAATTTATGCATGTGTCGCTCTAAGCCAGTCGAAGGCGCGCCTCCCTCGAGAGGAACACAGCGCGGCCTCCGATTTTGAAATTTCTGCCGTTTTCGCGTCACGCAGCCGTTTCACACCTTGCAGACACGATGGCCGCCACGTGATCCAAGTGTCGGTATGTTCGTTCCATCTGCTATACATATACGATGCGACAATAAGCGGCCGGTGCCTTCTAGAGACCAACGTCGGAGTCTCTGTAACGTAAAGCTACTCTAACTTTTTCTGTTACTAATTTCGTCATTCACCCTCCTCGATTGGGAAAGAATCTTCGGGTCACGCCCCAATTCGGCTGGCTCTCATGCGGCCCCGCGAGAATCGCCAGTGTTCTCACTCTCAAGGCGACGTGGGCCACTGATTTATGCACAATAAAGCAGAACATAAGAACAAAATACTCCCACTGCCCTTTCAATAAACATTAACCCTTCGCAATAATTGGTGAAGACCTGAAGGTCGCGGGATCGAATCCCGGCCGCGGCGGCTGCATTTTAGATGGAGGTGAAAATGTTTGAGGCCCGTGTACTTAGATTTAGGTGCACGCTAGAGAACCTCAGGTGGTCGAAATTTCCGGAGCCCTCCACTACGGCGTCTCTCATAGTCATATCGTGGTTTTGGGACGTTAAACCCCAGATATTATTATTAATAACCGGTGAAGGTTTTCCGAGCCGCAGCAGCGCCTGTTTGACTCGACTAACGCGACCGTCACAAAAATGCACACTCAGACCACGTCACTCTCTAAACCACGCACTATACTATAATTTTACTTTGCGGGAGAGAGAGAAAGAGAGAAGACGGCTGGTTGTGTGCCGTTGGCAAAGGAAAATGACCACTCTCTCTCCCTCTCTCTAACGTCGATATTCTTACAGCTGCCGGCGGGAGTGTCGCGCTTTCTTTGCATCGCTCTGGCAACTTCATCGCTAAGGATCGGTTATTTGCAACGCTCTGTTGTACACAGCCGAAATCGTCAACGGGACTACGCACGATAAGCAAGGAGCAGCAGACCAGTCGGCGGCACCGACGCAACCCTCTTCTCCTGGTGATCCGTCGTTACAGAGCTGTAGCTTAACCCATCTAAAACCTTTCTCATCGATTTATCTCATCGTCAGGCGATAAGATAAAGGAAACGTGTCAGAGCCGGCATCATTATTATTATTATTATTATTTATTCCTTGTAAACATATCAAACGCCACAATTAAAGAAGAAGAAAAAATTAGGTTAGGAATTGTCTCCTAAAAGCTTACCGCAGTGTTTTTTCTTTCTTTTTTCAAACCGATAGGACCCCCTACAAACGAGGAGAGCGTTCTACGGGGCAGTTGGGAGAGCATTATGGATTTCGGCCCGCGCTTGCGCTGGCTATTGCATAAAGAAGATTCGAATAAAATTGCAATAGAAGGCTTTGCTTTAAACCACCCTCGATGGTTTGCAGTAAAAAGAAGCAAAAGGAAATGTAGCGTAGCCATCTTCACAGCGTTAAACGGACCAACAACCAATTTTCGAGCACTGCCAGCTTCTTGGCGCCGATAGAAAGCCTACTGTCTGAAGCATAAAAGCAGCAGTTTGTTCGGGAAACATCCGGGAATTATTAAATGGCAATATTACCATGAGCAAATTACTTCTACTTACTGTGAAAATACGCCAGCAAAATTTATAAGCGATATCAATAGTAGCCGAACACGGCATAAACAGAGTAACTTGAAACGCGTGTTATTAGGCGGCATAATAGCTTTTGAAGCGATACTCCTCCGGGTACAAACCCAGAAAACGTCTCGTTCCGTGAATGTGACCTTCAAGCTCAGCCAAGGTCATGCCAGACTCTCTGAGCTGCGTCAGCGCCGCAGAAAATTGTTTACACGCGAGGTGGCGCTAAGTTCTCGCCGATAAGTTCGCGCCAACGTTTCTCCAGCGCATAAGCGCGTTGATCACAGTGTGGAATAGCTTTAAAATGACTGAGCACTGGGCGAGTTGGTATTCCATTACTACGAAAAACTGCGCAAAATAAACAGGGAAGACACACACACTGCGCTTGTGCGTGTGCCTTCCCTGTCCCCGTTTATTTTGCGCAGTTTTTCGTAGTAAGGGAATAGCGCAAAAAACACACAGGGACACAGACAAGAGAGACGACATAGGAGCTTCGTCTCTCTTGCCTGCGCCCGTGTGTGTTTTTTGCGCTATTCCACAATGCATTCGTACCAACTAGATCCAAACTAGAACCAACCAAAGGTCTCGTTCTTTCCCAAAGCAATCAAAACCGACCTATCTCTCGACAAGCTTGGTTTACGCGTGGTTAAACCACGGCCATTTTCCCATCAAACGCAGCGATTCCGGCCTCACAAACAAACGCAGCAACTTTAAAATGCGATGACGTTAGCATGACTGTGAGATGTGTGTGACTCTTTGTGCGTGCGTGCTCTCCTTCTCTCTCTATCTTTATATCTCCCCCATCCCTTCCCCCAGTGTAGGGTAGCATACCGGTCCTTCTAGACCGGTTAACATCCCTGCCTTTCCTTTCTCTTCTGTTCTTTCCTTCCTTCCTTCTTTTAAAATGCGAGGCATATCTGGATCAACCAAAGTCACTTTGACCGCATCTATCGATCCGCCTACGATGCGGCGTAAAATGCGTTGGTGAATAAACTAATAACGATATGGAAAATGTTCCGACGGCTGGACTTGAACTCGTGGCCTCCGGTATCGCGTATCTATTTCAAATAGCATTATCTACTTGAACTATACATTGTAATTAGCCTTGATTTATTGCAACACCCATTGTGATTGTGTTCGCATACCTTTTTATGTACTGAAATATGATGCCTTGGTTCGGCCATTTAAGTTGGACGTAATGCTCATGCAAATACAAAGTGTAGTTCCGGTCTTACGTAACAGAGGCCAGGTTTTCTGTGCGTCGGGAGTGGTCAGTTTCGATATCGCCCTTAAAATTCCACGATGAACATCTCGAATTCCATGCATCTTTTGTGCTTTCTTTAAGAAATGGGCATGCCATAAATTATCATGAGCTACAACTTTCTAATATAGACACCTGCCCTCGAGGGAATAATTAAAAAAGTTAACGAATTTTTGTTAATTAGTCGCAACAGTGTCATTTCAGCTGGGGTAAAGTGTTTCCGCCTCGATGTAGAGCTCGTGTGCGAAAACGACAGGAGCCTTACTGTCATAGAATTTTTTTAAATTCTGTATTGTCCGAAAAAAAAAAAAGAAACGCCCCGTATACCTTGTCCAAACAACGAATTGTGTCTAGGCGATCGAGCCCGTGCGTTCTTGGGTCATATACGAACGAACCAATGGATGACAGCGAAGCTATGTGACATCATCGCAGAGACTTGACCGGCTTCTCATAGGCAGGGCTGGTCAGTGCGTATCGCCGCCGCCGGCGAGACAAACATTGATTATAACATTTTTTTTGTAATATTTAATGGCATTTGGAATAGAACGAGATGACTATATTTTCTGACAGCCGACGACCACTTGACCAACACTTCTCGAAAAACAGGCCTGTGCGCAACAGCAGCGTTGTCGCAACGTAAACCGGAGGGGCGGTATCATAAGAGCCTGTCATAAACTGCTTGAGTATTCGTACTGCAAGTACGTAGTGTAGAAAGTAGTGGCTGAATGAGCACATACTTACCATATGTGCGCTGTGATTTGAAAAGTAAGGAAGCCAGGGCAGTCAGGACAGCCAGTTCATCCAAAGAGAGTTCACACAAATCTGGGGAAGCTTCTAGTTACTCGACAGAAAACGGACACTCCATGCGGAAATGACGGGAGAACAGCGGGTGGTTAAACGTCTCTGTCCTTTCTGTGAAATTCGCTTCGCCGGCAATCCTCATGCAAAAGGATTCTGCTACGTCAATCTCTTTACATTGTAGAAGGAGTGCCAGAGATTTATACGCGTGTTGGTGACCGAAGGTTGGGCGAAGACCCCGAACAGTTCTCCATATAAGCGATAAAGGCTTTTGCGGACCCAAGGCTCGTAAAAAGCTACCCATCGTCGCGCAGCCAGCTTATTCGTATGACGCTGCATTTTATTTTCTCTGTGTCTAGCCAATCTCAAATTTTCATTGGACTTTCTACGTTTATACCTTTGTGCAACATAACGGAGAATTACACGAAAATATTCGAGATCGATGTCGAAGTAGGTGCGTGTGGAACTCTTCGAAAGCGAACGCGCGGTGGTTTGTAAGGCACTCTTTATCGCGGCTTGTAGGTTGTCAGGTGAACCGTCACGACAACGGTCTTCGATGATTGTCTTGTATTTTGAGCAATCGGTGCATTGGACTACTCTGGAGGACTTGGAGCAACTGAAACATTCAATTGTCAGATAAGTTGGTATGTGGTCACTACCCCGCGTTTCCATATCCGAAAACCAGCGCACTCTCCTGGCAAACGAGCTTGAAACGAACGTAAGGTCCAGGAAGCTACTGCACGATGATCCACATACAGGATGTTTCAGCTAAAAAACCACCAAGTGTTAAGAAATTAAACATAGGCGCTACGCGTCTCCAATTAGCGCAGTATTGTTCTGAGCCATCTAGAGCACGTCAGAATATTTTTTTCTTCAAATCCGCCAAGCTCGCTAATTAACAAAGGTTGCTTAATGAACTTTTTAAATAGTAACTCTAGAGCAAAATCTTCAATACAAAAGTTGTAGCGCTTGTTCAGAAACATCGAATTTTTCAGTCTATGTTAAGATAACTCCCCTGCTTAAATTTTTTCCGGCCTTTCTTTAAAGCGCGCGAATTTTTAAAAAATACGACGTGACTGCCGCCTAACGCGCGATGCTTTTAGTGCCCTCAAATGTAAGTTGAACGAATTATCAAAGGCTGCTCCGCGCACGAAGGTCGATTGAGCAGGCTATCGGTGACTGGGATGAAGGCTAAACGATAATAGGGGCGTACCATCTAAAGAAAAATCTACGAAAGCGCGGCCGCCACGTGTGAGCGAATCTTTTATCTCGATCCTTCATCACACTGTCACCCTCGCCCCCTTCCGATGTGTTTGTTCATTGGTGCGAAAAGAAAATAAAGAAAATTGGCCGCGTGTCTGCGTGCTTCGCTGCAAATGTCGTCGAAAGACGATAGTCTTCTGCCGGCCGTACTACATGAGTCCTGGTCTCATCCGCGGCCACCCGTGATGCTGTTCTCCCTGCGTTGTCTGGGCGTGTCTTGTAAAGAGGGTTGTATTTCATCAAGCGGCCATTTATGTTTTGCCTTGCCTCAAACAGCGCCTACTCTAAGTTGAATCGGCCGCATCTGGCTGGCATTGATAAAATAGAGGAGGTGCTGCGTCAGATATGGACGCCATCTGGCAGTGGCGTCGGGAAATATGAGCTTGTGCAGAACCCAGGGCCACTGCCAGGTGGCAGCCCCATATCGTCGGCAGTAGAGTTACTGTATATGCTACCTTTAGGTAGCAGAGTTGCGCATCTGTCTTCCAACGCCGCGAGCAACCATGCGTTGCGGAGAAGCTCACGCTCAGGCCAATTTTTGTATTTTTTGACGCCGCCGCCGCAGTGAACTGGATCGACACTTGTCATCGACAGTCAAGTTATTCACCGGTCTTTGACACGCCAAGCATGTCAATCGGCGACTCGGTAGGCATGTCGCCTGCAAAAAGAGAGTGCAGCTTCGCCGCGTAGCTGCGGTTGCTAGCCAGACCTATGCGCAACTTTGCTACCTGAAGGTAGCATATGCAGTGACTCTAGTCGGCAGACGGCTTTTTCGTGGATAGCGTAGCATTTTCAGCGCAGCCTAAGGAACACTAAGGTCTTTAGAATTACGTATCTATGTATTTTCTAGTAAAGGAACATACCACCTAATACTTGCGTGTTGACGTTGCGCCTCAGATATGCGTAATATTTGCTTTTTGATCGACAATGTTCACAAGTATGAATGCAGCTACCAGTTCAAGATGGCTGGACGTCCAGCAAGTGCTTAAACTTTGGTCGGGTGCCTGAATCGTGTGACAGACAAACAGGCCAAAATTTCTGCGTTTGAGTATTCCAAGAAAGACTATCGTCTTTAAAAATGCCTACGCTGCATCAAATGCTGCCTACGGCCTCATGTAGCATTTGCTCTGTGGCTGCCGCTTTTTCGTTGAAGAATTTTTTTGTTGTTGTTGTATAAACGGTATGCTCAATATGTCGCTTAACGTCCATCGCAGTCACCGATAACATGTTCCATCGATCTGCGTGCGCGGTGCAGCCTTTGATAATTCGTTCAACTTGCATATGAGGGCACTGAAAGCGCCACGCTTTTGGCGGCAGTCACGTCGTATTTTTTTAAAATTCGCGCGCTTTAATGAAAGGCCGGAAAAAAATTAAGCAGGGGAGTTATCTTAACATAGACTGAAAAATTCCATGTTTCTGAACAAGCGCTACCACTTTTGAATTGAAAACTTTTCTCTAGAGTTACTATTTAAAAATTTCATTAAGCAATCTTTGTTAATTTCCGAGCTTGGCGGATGGAAAAATATTCTGACGTGCTCTATATGGTTCAGAACAATACCGCGCTAATTGGAGGCGTGCAGCGCCTATGCTTAATTTTTTAATACTTGGTGCTTTTTAGCTGAAACACCCTGTATATATGTAGGGCTTCCATCATTTGACAAAGTTCGCTTTTCGAGGCAAAGTACACCAATTTCCTGCCTCTAGAGCTGACCCATCAGCTTCCACGTAGGTAATGGTGGGCTTTAATATCACCAGTGATTATACACAGCTGTGGAACCGATGTCAAAACTCTCCTTAAGCGCCCGCAATCTAGACGACTTGATGGTGGCAAGTAGGCGCCCAGAACTGTCAACGTTACCTTGTTCTTTTTTACTGTTAGGCAAACATGTTGGTTTTCTATGTCAGGTAGCAGTGGGTGAAGAACATAAATCAAATCACGGCGTATGAACACAACTTTGCTGCACTATGCGTGGGTGTGGGACATCAAGCACTCATACCCGGGCAGTGTCATGGGAGCAGACGGGTTGGGCTCACAAATCGCAATAATTGGGAACTGCTTTGCAAACACAAACTGTCTAAAATCGGACATGCGCGACTTAAGCCTCTGGCGTTTCACTGTAAGACAGATGCATGCTTGACGTCCTCTCGAAACGATGGCATCTTGCGGGTTGCGGTTTTACCCTAGACCTGCAAGTACCGGACTCAGGGTGCCCAAGACCTACACTGGGGTCTTCCCAGACGGGGTTCTTATATCGCTCAGAAGAATACGCATAAGCGTCTGCAACATTGTTACGACTTGGCGACCTTCAGTTGTCGTCACATCGGCGGTTCCAGAAATCATCGACGACGTAAGGATTTGATGTGATTCTGAAGTGGGTTCAGGGGCAAGACTTCAGTTCAAATAGGCGTTCGCAATCCGCCATATATAGGTGCACTGCGACCGCCATAATTGCTGCCACACCGCGCACATCAACCTATGTTTCGTTTTTGTAGGATATAACTTGAAGGAAAAAGTTGGGCGATGTGGAAAGCAGTATTTCTGAGATCGGCAATGATTGTTGATGTGGCTTCTGAGCGAATGCTGAATGCTTGCCGCAGCGGTCCACGCTGAGTCGACCGAGTAGACTGAGGCTGGAGGCGGGGAAGTAGCATCGCTGGTATGGAAATCCCGACAACTCACTAGTCATCCTCGTAGGGTGATCTTTAATACTCAACGAATGCAACTAGTGCAGCCGCTGCCTCACTCTGACCACATTCAATTAAATGAAATGAAAAACCTTAAGAAAACTCATATTATATCTATCAATGCCGTAGCAGCGTTAGTTTGTTCGCGGTCACATGTCTGCAAGGCTCAAGGAAGTAAAAGAAAGGACACAGCGTCAGGTTATTTAGAAATAAACATAATGAGCAACCATTATAGCTAGCTACTTTGTTAAAGTTTTGTATTTTTCCTCTCATCTTTTTGTTATTACTTTTTGTGTCGCTTTCCCTTTCGGCTCAGATGCATTTCCGTATCTCTTTTACTTATAAACATGTTCAATCACGCTCGTAGGGTTTCACCAAATCTTGAGCTGCACATTATCGCCATAGCATAAAAGCTCTATAGCACTTATGTGGCAACAAACCGAAAGAACGTTGAACCGGGCATATTAATTATTGTAATGACATAATTAATCAAACGACGCAAGATATTGTTTGGTCTAAAGTCCGAAGCAACGTAAGCGTGCATGTTCGTTTCGCCTGCCCCGAGTAGACTTGCCAACCGTGAAGGTCTCGGCTGTCGCCACGTAAGCTGGGATTATTTAGGGGTGTAGACGCCCGTTTCTCTTCAGGACCATCTTTTCTTTCGTAGTCTTTGCTTATGGTCAATTGATGTATACGTCCGCTGTCACATTAACGAGGGGAGCCAAGTTCCACGCTCTAATTACATCGCCGAAACATGATTGATTGAACAATTGAGCGCGTGGATGACCGGATACGCGGACCGCCAGGCGCCTCGATCACCGGATGAATTACCCAGCGAGGCAGTCTCTGCAAAGAGGGACAGCGAAGGGGAAGGATGGCGACGGAGGGGGAGGAGAAGGACTTGTCTTTGCGTCGCTATACTTGGACGAGGTACCACACAGAGCTCGCTCGAATCCTACATGCCACTCACTCGGCAGGCTTATTCAGCGCTTTTCTTCTCGCAGTCTCTTCTGAGCTCCGAGCGCTTTCCCTCGATGCTAAGGAGGTAGAATTGGTTTTAGTTGCTAAACGACGCCCGGCGCTCCTTCTAAGAGCGCTCAGACGCGACGCGAGAAAATAAATTACGCAAAGCTAAGCGTTCAATAAGCGACGTAAGGATAATAGCGGTAACTGACAGCTACAAGTTCGCAATTTCTGCCTCTTAGCTTCCCATGGAACGGCAGTGCGGCAGTTTCGTTTGGGATCGCTATGTTTATTTCGCAGTCCATATTCTTCTCACAACACATTGCAAAAGGCAGGAAACAATGGTGGAACGCAGTTACAAATCAGGTAGTTAAATCTTGCTAAGGAAATGCCAGCAGCACCAAAGGAAAGCAGAAGAAACCGAGACCAGAAGAAAGAGACAGGAACAGGAAGGATGCCGGACTATCAACTGACTTCAATTCGATGAAAACGCGAACAAGAAACCGATATGAGCACGCGCAGCAACAACTGTGATCACACTGAAAGGCACCCTATCACCGCATCCTAGAATCACTGTCAAGAAACCGGACCTCTTGGTCATTCAAAAACACAGATGGTGCACTCACACACTTATCAGGACCAAGTTTGTAGATCTGAAACGCTTCAATAATTTCGCGCTCTTTCTGTGTTTTAACCCTTCCAGTCACTGAAACGTTGCTGAATAGAGGGGCGCAACCGCACACCTTGCAGTGAATCGGTAGATTTCAACCCGTGCCCGTAGGAAGTAAATTTCTGCGCTCGCGCATCCTATCATTCACACACCTGCCCGATTGCCCAATATATTCTTTGGCACTGGTCAAGGAAACACTGTAGACAATGCACGTGTCACACCTGCTGAATCTGTTGAGATGCGCAGTATTACACCTGGACCTACTAGCCTCATGCCGCGCAACGCGCTTACATATGCTGGCCAAAATGCAGGGCGCAGAAAAAAACGAGCTTGACGGCATTTCTCGCCGCCACCTTCTTAAGATTGTGTGAGACGCCATGTAAGTGTGGCATAACAACCACTTACTTCTTATCTTCACACTCCTTACGCTGCCTGGAAAGCTGTTTCTTTTTCTTGTGCAGGGATTCCGCCGCCGCGTCATCCGTAACCTGAGAGTAGCCTGCAGGTGGTTAAACGCCGTAAGGCGCCGATTCAGAGACGTCAGAGGGATTAAAGCCATTAAAGATATACTTGTCGAGGGAAGAGTGATAAAGATATAAGAGGTACACGCAAACAGCTCGGAGTTTTCTGCCCCTTGTGTCCCAGTGGGCCATATCTATAATGAATGATTGGCCAAGAACAAACACCCAGTGGAACGAGAATTAGATCACTCAAATATAGGAGACGGAATAAAATTGAAGAAAAACGCTGAACATCATTCTGCCTTCCGCTGATACATTTGCGTGTTTTGACCCTTACTATAAGAGCCGGTAATATATGTGCTGGTTCTATGTCGTGTTTCATTATTCTATCGAGCCAAACACACGTGCGCCCCCTAGCCCCATTTTGTCGCTACAATGAGTGCTATATAAGCCGATATGCTGTTTCATACAATGCGAGATACCGACCGACCACCCGACCGACCGAATCATTTGCAAAGCGGGGGTGTGGGGAGGGGGGGGGGCTGGACTAGGAAAGCTTCGCGTCCGTAAATCACCAAACAGCTTTCTTTACCTAACCCCCGACTGTTTGTCGTAACGGTGAGCGCGCGTAAGTGCGTCGTTCTCGTATAGTAAACAACTTAAATGGCCCTGAGTAATTACCGGCCGAACTGTTTAAGTGAACATTCGCCTGTCTTCTGCGTAACTTATTATTCACATCATAAAACGTGTGCGCATATAACCTCGTTTAAGATTTATTTCTGAGGCACGCGGACATTCGTGCATGATAGTGAACAGCTTTGATATTTTCTATATATTTTGTAGAACCCTTCCTTTCCGAAATCGCTATGTCCCTACGGACGCCTCGGCGTGTATAGCACAGAATCTTTACTTACAAGATATAGCCAATGAAGGATCCTATGATCTGCGTAATAAAAACAGTCCTGCACAGGCATCTACAAAGAGCACATACTTCATCATAGAATATGTGATATTCAATGGCTTATTTGAGCGATTTATATTTTGTCCTATAGTTTGCCTATCTCATTTTTGGGCTACTGTATATGTACCAATTCTTGATCAATACTTCATTATGACGAGAGAAACGAGCCGTAGAGAAAACAAGTGTAATTGAACATCTGACATAAATATTTTTCCTTCGACAAGTATGAATGATCGCCTTAGATTTCATACTGCAGCGAGATTACAGATACCGGCGACGAGGTCATGCGTGTGTCATGAGATACTGTTGCTATTTCGAAAAGTGCAACATGGTTCTCGTGAATGAGACTCTAGCAGTGCGACGAATTGGCCCGCGTAGAATAGACACGACGTGCAGTGATTATATTGCGCAGTTATAAATTCATTGTTGCCACTTTCAAGAAGTAAAAAAAAATATGTTTCCATGGGGCCTTTCTGTAGCCAAGAATTTAGCGATGCATAAGAACGAACTTCTTCCGTTCTACACCTGAAAACATTATTTTTTATTACCTTGTCAACATACTAATAACATTTACTATGTTCAACAACGTACAACCGCGGGCAGTACAAGGTAGCTCAGTATTGTAGCCCTTTTTTTTTTTTCAATTGAAATGATGGATAGGACAGGTTGGTGCCTTTAGCGCGGCACCGGCTACTCCTTGTCGCTTATCAAGCGAAACAGAAGAATGAGAAAAAGAGAGAGAGCGAGTGAAAAATTTAACAAAATATGGCCCCCAATAGGATACCAGATGCGTGACGAAATACAGTCCAACAGCACATGAATCACAAAGTTTTCTGCATGAGTTTGGTAAGAAAAAAATCCCACATGTGCGTACATCAAGTCAAACATATTCGATGGCCTTTGATGCACAGCAGAACAGAGAACGCAAGTAATTATACAGAACGTAAAATACGCGATCACGACATAAAACATAATTTTTTTGAAACATAAGAACATTTATATTGCCCATTTAGTTTAAAGGGTAGCCGGCCTCATGGAATGGTCGGCGCCGAAAGTCTACAACACGCGCAGGCCAGAAGAGAAAAAGACAGAAAATGTAAAACAATAAATTCGGATAACAGGGCAAAATGAATTAATGCAACACAAGAAATATAGAAAGACAGCGATAAATACAAATCAATACATCAACGCACAACGTAGGACGAAACATAAAGGAGAAAAGGGTATGTACAGTGTACGACACTAAGTTAAAACAGCATAAAAGCTAGAAGGAAAACAAGGATTTCGAGCTATTAAAAACATCGAGATCAATAAAATAAGCATTATAAAGACTTTGTATCCTGGGGACGGTTGAGTCTTCGTCGAAGCAGGCAGGTACATTAAGCGGTCTGTGCTGTCTGGTTATCTTACGCCAAATCCGAAAATTAATGCAACTGAGCATTTCAGGGTAGGCTATTTATCTCTAACAAGCTTTAAAAGAAACATCATATCCGTGCGATGTCGTGGGCAGTGAAGTAATGGCAACCACGATAATCCAACAGTGCTAGAACGAGATCCAGGATTATTTCTAGCGAAGCGATGGTTACATATACCTAGAATTTTTTTTTTCTGAACCCGCTGAATAGTGCTATGGCTTGATTGAGAAATGCCCTTCTAGATCACGGACGCATCTTCAAGTTCAGGAAGCCATCTTACCGTGTACGATTTACGAAATGGTATTGGGTCATTCCACGCCAAACGTCCCAGACATTGCGCTCGACCCTCTATTGTATTGTAAAAAATTGTGGACGTTCATATCAGTGCACTATTTGCCCTCGGAAGGTATTTTTTGAAAAAAGAAATTTCTTGTCTGTTTTTTGCCGTAGTGGGTGAAACATGGGTTGCGAAAAAATACTCTAAAAAATACAATACTTTACGGAACGCCTTAAATATCTGCTGTTTACTTGAAAAGGAATGGCACTATCTTATTATCGCCCTTTGACGACCACTACTTTGTCTCACGATGTGCTTTGTGGTGAAGCAATGCTGCAATTCTGCGCCCATTTTGATTATTTTTTAAAAATTCTACGAATATTACAGACAAAATAGGACTATATCACAGGGCTGGATAGTTAGCAGTAAGCGTGTCACAAAAGTATTGAAGTCGATGACCGAGTAGTTTCGAAGTGGAAGGGGCGCAAACATTGAAAAATGTGTGAAATGCTCCACGTTCAGGCACATGTAGAGTGGCGATGCAGTCCAAGTAAAAATACACGCTTGGTCTCGTTGGGAAGAGTAAACAAAGGAGATTTATTTGTGAAAGTTTCATCGGAGTGTTTTCTTGTTTTTGGCGAGAAACAAAAATTTATGTTGAGCGTTTGCGGCTGCCTGGGCGCGGGCCCATAAGTCCGCTTCACTGCGCCGCAACTGTTCCTTGGGGCAACGGAAGTATGCAGCGCCCACGCGGGAGGCACGATCGTGTGCTGCTGTGAGTTTTCACGTTGCTGAAAGCTAGAATGTTTCGGAAGCAGAAGAGTGTGAGGTTGTGTCGAAGGCTCAAAGATAACACGGAGATCATTGATCTTAGAAACCTTAAATAAAGATACGGAATTAACAGTATATAAAAATGATACGTTTGTAGCATTGCGACTGAAGGTCGTTAGTTTGGTCTTAGCAGTATTCAGGGAGGGGTTATTGCTCTTCCACCATTCAGAAAAAGAAAACAAATCTGACCGCAGCATGCAAGAGTCGTTAGCAGAATGATGTCCTGAAATATCTTGATGCCTTCGGCATATATCAGAAAAGAAGAATTCTGAATGCTGAAAGAAACGCCATTACTGACCCTTGAGGGAGCCCACTATTTGCGTTGTACAAAAAAGGCGTTTGGCCATTTACGGCAGCATAACATTATCTACCAAGAAGATAGCTATGCAGGAAATTCGCAACTGAAAGGCCAACGTCAAAGTGTATACGTTTATCCATAAGTAGTTAGTGGCTGACAGGGCTGGGCAGAGATACTCAGAAGAGTATTCCGGAATACAGATATCGAAATACATGAACTGGAAGCCTAAAATACAGATACTGAGATACATTTGCCTTTAACGTAACGGGATATTTCGGATATACTTTTGCAATAAGACGAAAAAAGTATTCCGGAATACAGTTACAGCGATACAGATACTGGAATACTTTTTTTTATTTCAAGGATGCTCATACTACGCAAAGACACTTATTAGTGCAACATAATGTTGTTATTAAAGTGACAGCGCATCGAAACGTTCAGTTCATTTATTTATTTATTACAGTACCCTCAGCGCCATTAAGACATTGCAGGGGAGCGGGGTGGACAAAGTACATAATTAGTAATCTTGACATAATTACAAGTATCAATTGCAATAAAAGTACACTATTTCACAGCAACAGGATTGGACACCGAAATCGACATACTTGGCGAACAAACTATGCTATGCTAGACATACCACACTTTAAGCAAATCACTCGAATCACTAATGAACACCAGTGAATTGAGAAAAAGCACACATTTATTTTGAAGATCTGCTTTGCTGAGAAGGTTGCTGTGTAGGCTTCTCAAATAGGCTGTCTTCTAGAAAGCGTCGGTTCAACCTCAGCACAAGACTCACGAAAGAAACAAAGTCGGTCTGCCGCTGAAGGCGAGCACAAATCGTGTTATAGTGAATAAATATCGCCTTCATAGCCGTATTGCCCTGCAGCGTGGCGATATCTCTTCTCGGGTCATCTAGAAACCGAAACACTTCCGCCCTCACTTGGGTTGTTCTGACTGTTCAGAATCCGAAGTCTGTCCCCATCTTCGGAATACTCAGCCGTCTGACCCTGTCGGCTTCAATGAAGCTGTCACCACCACCGACGCTACCAGCACACATTTCAGAAAGCCGCAACAGGCGTAGTCGGCTCGGGCGGTGGGGGAGCCTGCTACCACAAAAAACCGTTTCACGCATGTAATCAGTTAGGAACACACCCTGACATTGGAGAGGTGGCTGAAAGCGCGTCAAAGATAGCCATCTTCTAGTCACTTCCGCCGCGACTACGGGAACTGCGTTTGGAAGTGCCGCCGCTTTGAGAACTGAACGCACGCGAAGCATTGCAAAGCCTGTTCAAAGGCGGTATCCGCGTGAGGGGTCGCGAAGTAATGGCAATTGCCACCCGAAAAAAATTAGGCGTGCTGCACTGACCTTGAGAGACAGCGACTTTCGTCGGCAGAGGCCGACAACACTGCCCCCGCGATTCTGCCGTCTGCGGCGTCGCGCGCTTTACCACATGGACCATTCTGTGCTTGAGGGGAAACCATCGCCGCCCTATCTGTCGGCGACCGGCGGCGCGCCTTTGCTTGTCTTGGCACAAAAAAGAGAAAAAAACGCCATTTCCCCATTGGAAACACGCCTCAAATCATTTCCGACACAAAAAACAGTGTAACGAAATACCCGTGTCCTGCATAGTATCGCGATACAGGCGATACATCGTAAATGTATTTCACTACTGAGATACAAATACATTTTTCAAATGTATCTCGATACAGAAATACAGATACTTAAAAGTATCTCTGAAATACTATCGCGATACTCTTGTATCGCGATACTGCCCAGCCCTGGTGGCTGACAACGTTAGAAGCCTTGCTTAGGTCGCAGTAAATGGTGTGAAGTTGCCCTCTGTGATGTACAGACGTGAAGATCTGCATCATGAAACTAGCAAGATTTGTGATAGTTGAGGGGCCCGTGAGAAATACATCTTTATTCGGAATCAATGAGTTCTTTTACACCAAAAGACAATATGTTGCGAAGAGCCAGCTCAAAGATATTTAATGTGGCATAGAAAAGAAGAATCGGGCGATAATTTGAGGCATCAGTTTTACAGTCAGACCTAAGTACCGGAAAAGCACGAGAAGTCTTGCACATGCTGGGGAATGTGGAGGCATTCAGAGTGGTATTAAATATCCTAGTCAGTAATGTAACAAATGTATTTCCATAATCTTTAAAAACAGCGGAAGAGATGCCATCTGGACCTCATGGTAAGGACGGCTTGGAGCGCTTAACGCATTCGCAGATGAGCTTTTCATCTAACGACACAGTACTATATGTAGATGTAGGAACTGCGTTGAGATGTTGACTGATAGAAGAGCTGAAATCTGAGGATTTATAAACTGATGAAAAATCTGTAGCACTAAAGTCAGCGACAGCTTGGACTTAAATCCCATTTGAGTCCAGTAGTCTAAAGAACTCTCCTCTTTTGCAGGAAGGTTTGCTTATATAACTCCAAAAATGAGCTGGCCGGTCAGACGCCCTTGTTTCTAGGAATGAAATGTGTGAGCAGCGATCCCGCTCATACAAGCGTTTACAGAGAGTTCGAAAATTGCGTCTCAGCTTGCACTAGAGACGCAATACTGAGTCACAGTGGAACCGGTGGTCTCCTAGCTAGTCCCGGCTTCGCACAATCTCAATTAGGTTTAATTAGGCTTAATTAGCTTAATCGGGTTTAATTAATATAATTAGGCAAGATAAATGTCAACTATCTCGCGGGTTTGGTTCGATCACACACAACTTTAGTATTAACCCTTTTACTACCAATCCCTAGGTAACTCGGGCGACGACACACGCACAAGCCCCTCCAATCCCGAGTATACTCGTTTTGCCTCTTTATATCACTCCCTGCCGCTTGCGAGACAGCTCTTGCAAAAAAAAAAATGATGCGGGTGTTTCCCGCCGTGTATGGAGGGAACATATAACTTGTAGTACAGCATATAACTTGTAGAACATACAATTTGGAGCAAATATAACTTGTAGTGAAATTTTTAACAAAGCGAGCGCGCGCTTGCACATCAAAGTCGGCTCGTGTCTCTTTGCCAGTGTCTCACGAGCGCAGCCATGGCGAGTCAGCGTGCCACGTGTGCGCGCTATTTGACAAAAGATTAAGCTCAAGAGCTCTTGACTAATATGACTCCCAATAAAATGGATAATTAGTGTCTCAGCGACCTTACTGGGTAAATGCTTGTTAAATTGTTATTTATTAAAAATTAGTTATTTCGTTAATTAAATGATTGTTTTTAAAAATGCGTGCTACTTTTAGTTTGATGAAATAATCCTTGATAAAGATGTCCTTAACAACAACCTACTGCATTGCTAACAGAAAGTGTCCGCATAACGTGGAGAAAAAAAAACCTGGCATGGGGTGTGCAGCAGGGCTACAAAAACCCTGCAGGCTTACTCTTAACTAGCACCAATGAGACTTAATTGGACTTAATTAGGCCCGACTCGGTCAGCAGTGTTTAGCATCTTCCTGAGCTTGGCTTCACTAGCCTCATTGGGAATTCGACTTGGATCGCCCGCTTTCTGCGGCTCATATCCGTTCCTGATTATGATAGTTTTCTGGTGACGCAAAAAGTTGCGCATGCGTAGTGTGAGTGCGGACGCCAAGGCCAACACCGCAGGACATACCCCCGAGCAAGAGATGCTTCGCATCTAGAAAATGTGGGTCATAAAAATAAGTGAGCGCGCCAGCGGCGCATGTACAGTCGAGCGCGATTTCAAGGTTATCGCGCGAACGTCGACCGGCCTAACGTCCCAGGGGCCTAGCAGCACATTTTAGAACAGTGAAAATCAAGATTACGCATTCTTCTCGCCCTCGTTAGCTGTTCCATGTTACAATTGTCCCCAAGGCGAACTCTACACCATTCCTTCATATACATGGCTTGCACTGACGTCACTGAAACAGCCACATTGGAGCACCAACATGGCGGTACGTGAACTTTGTGATGTCACGTTGCTGTTATCAGTACATCGCATGCGGGTTCCCTCGTTATTCATGCACAGAGGCCCAATAACGTTCCAGCGACGTCGTTATCACACTGAAGCAGGTTAATCGCTGCGTGATTATATTGTCTTGACGTCATCTAAGCCGCCATGTTGGAGCCATGTTGTGCGTCCATGACGTCACGTGCAAGCTATCAATTAGAAGCTTTCCATTCGTTGAGATCAAATGTATTCTTTGTTGGCTTTTATCTCCACGGACGATAACAAAATTTCTGGGAAAGACCTGGTAAAGCTGGTGCTTCGCACTGCTGCGTTTGAACGGCTTGCTAAGTTGAATAAAACGTATTGCATTGTTATAAAAAAAAAGAAATGAAAACGCGCCTTCCTCAGACAGGAGTGATCGCGTCATAAGGCACAGCAAAAAGAGTGAGTGAAGTTTGCCTGATACCTCCGTCCCCTCGAAAGAGTATTGTGGGACGTGGTGCTGTTGTAGCACTTGGTCGACGCTCGCGCGATAACCTTCAAATGGCGCTCGACTGTACGTCGTCCACTTCGTTTTCGCGGCGTCGCGTCAGTAAGAAAAAATTGCGGGCGGTTTGCAATAAGTCACGCAAACCTTGGCACAGCGAAGCACGGGCCCGTCGCCGCTCGTACTCCCCGTCGACCGACACGTCTAGCTTCGAGATGCGCGGCTTCCTCCTCGGGAGTGCGCAGCCAGGCTATGCACTATATGTCGGAGGTTGCGCGCGATGTCTCCGTCGGTGGGCATGGCTTATCTACTGCGCATGCGCGACTTCGCCAGGTGATGCGGTATCTGTTCGCTAGACGACGCGATGCTTGCTTCTTATTTCTTTCTATCCTTTTTTTCCCCTCTCTACTTCTTTCTCTGTCTTTCGTTGATATTCTCTCTGTTTTCTTTTTCTTTCTGCATTTCTTTCTCTCCATTTCTCTCTTCCTCATTCTTTCTGTGCTATGCTTTACTCTTTCCCCTCCTCCTCACCGTTCCTCTCACCATCACATCTCTCATTCTCACGCGCACTTCTCTTTCCCATCCCCTTGCTACACCACACTATACAAGGCTATACTGTGCTCTGCTAGCGTGCCTGGATAGCCGAGTGGTTAGGACGCTCGCGTTCGGATCGAGGGTACGCGTGTTCGAATCCTGCCTCGTGAAGATTTTTTTCGGCAAGAATCTTTCGCTTTCTTTTTCTTTATATATTTCTTCCCTTCTCTCTGCTTCTTTCTTTCTTTCTTTCTTTCTTTCTTTCTTTCTTTCTTTCTTTCTCTCTTTCTTTTTTTCTTTCTTTCTCTCTCTCTCTGTACTCGTTCTCAGGGTTATTACAGGCCACGCCGTAGCGGTGAGTAGTGGGATCTGTTCAAATTCTGTGGCACATACCCGTTCATGATGATGATAGTTTTCGGGCACGGTCACGCACTTTACGCGGAGTTAGAACAGCCTCGCTGTTAAAATAAAAGAAAGCACGTGACCGCGTGAGCGGCGCGTCCACTTCCCCTTTGCGCCGTTCGCGTAAGCAGCAGCGCAGTAGGGACGTACAAAAAGCAGAGACGCGTGCTCCACAACGGTCCCTACGGCGATGGCCCTGCAAAGCATGCACAGTCTAGACGGGGGGAGACGCTCGAATCGAAATCTCTTCTAGTCGTGGCCTTTGGCTGCTTCAGCTCTGTAAGCTGTGGGTTCTTGCGCTGCTGTCGCATTTCGAGAGCTGCATTGCACAGTGCCTACAGGTCGCCGCGCGGGCTCAGAGCTTTATTCCAGATCGCTATCGGCCCAACTAGACTTTCGCCTTCGCATTCTTACAGAATTCTAAGTATATCCTTCGTGATTTTTTTTCTGTGGTGAATTTTTATGGTGACTTCTATTTCACGAGCCATGCCAAATTACTGAAATTTCCTCTAAAACAATTTACTTGCGCACCTTTGCCAAACTTTGGAGTCTTTATTCACAAAAACACTTCTCGCTAGAATAGTCGTAAGAGAATATTTCCGCCAATATTGATGATGAGCACATCATTATCGAAGTGGGCCAACCAATCACAAAGAAGTTTTACGAAAGAAACGCTTTCTTTTTTTTTTAATTGAAATGATGTATAGGAGGGGTTGGTGCGTTTATGATGGCACTGGCTACTCCTTCTCGCTTAGTGAACGAAACATAAAATACGAATAAAGAGAAAAATGGA
Organism: Rhipicephalus sanguineus; assembly: GCF_013339695.2. Taxonomy (NCBI): domain Eukaryota; kingdom Metazoa; phylum Arthropoda; class Arachnida; order Ixodida; family Ixodidae; genus Rhipicephalus; species Rhipicephalus sanguineus. The sequence goes on from NC_051176.1 coordinate 240,359,232, forward strand.
AATGGTACAAAATATGTCGCCCGGTAGAACACCAAATGTGGAAACACAACACTATCCAGCAGTACATAAGATACAAAGATTCAAGCACGAGTCCAGGTTAGTAGAATGAGTTCACATGTTCGCGTTATTAAGTCAATGTTTTGTATGGCCTGACACACACAGATCAACACAGAAGACAAACAATCACACATGAAGTAAAACACGCAGTTACAGCATTACACAGTTTTGAACACATAATATTTATGTCACTCATCTGGCTAACAGGATAAACGGAAGCCTAACGTTTCCATAAAATACTTGTTTCTTCGAGGAAATTTTTCAAGGCGACAAGCGCTCTTTTCTGAAGGTCTGATATTGCCCATGAACGAAGTATTTTCTTCAAAGTAAAGGGTCTTGTATCTAAAATATATGTGCATGTCTACTTACTAAGTCCCTTGTTTCCCAGCTGCGCTCGTTCCGTCTCCAAGAACATTGCAGAACTCGTCTCAAAACTGGCTGTGGTGGCTTTTAAGCATTTCAGCTTAAAGCATCGAGAAAGATGTAGCAATCGCCTTTCAAGTCGACTCAGAAATGCATGATTCTATATGTACTGGGAACCTCCTGTTCGTGCGAGAATGCATTTGTGGGTGTTTCCGACATCTCCGCTTGCTATGAAGAGTTGATAGCATTCGTGTCAAGAAAACATCTGCGCATTTTTTTCTCTCTGGTACTCTCTCCCTTCCTCCTTTTTTTATTTCCTTTTCCGTCCTTTTGTTATTTTCTTTTGTTTTTTTTTTCGTGTGATGCTAGCGGGAAGCGCCACAGGACTTACAAAAGCTTGTCGTCACGGGCAAACACTTTGCAAAGGCGTTGTTCTACGAATGTGCAATTCTAGTATCCATCTCGACAGGTTACAATCATTCCTTCACCTCACCTGCTCTGAACTACACACGCTGAGATATTGATAGAATTCTCTCACTAAAACAGTCAACCAAACGAACCAAAAACTAAATGTAAAACAAAAAGCGCCAACTGAACTCTAGTATGGCCGTCTCGAACAACAACGAAAAAAAAAAGTTTTTAACCTGCCCACTTTTTTCCCAAAGGAGAAAAGTCAGAGTATTACGCAAAGCAACCGGTTCAGATTTTATCAAAACTGCATTCATCAATCTCAGTTGCTCTTTCAGTTGTTTTTTTTCAGTTCCACAGTTTTACGGGGCAAGGAATAAGGCCTGCTGAGTTAGGTCTTGTGGATTTCAAACAGCCTATTTTATGCCAACAACCCGCCACAACGTCTCAGTAGTCTTCTGTTACTGAGCGCTAGGCAGCGGGTTCAATTTCTCGCCGAAGCAGCTGTATTTCGATGTATGAAGGCTGGGATTACGACAGCGCCTGAAGAGCTGGTGGCGGTGACCGAATGTGGGATGTCTGTCCATACTTTTCATACAAAAAACGCGGCCAGTTTACAATAAGCCGCGCAAAGCGAGGCACAGCGAAGCACGGGCCCGTCACCGCTCGTACTCCCCGTCGACCGACACGTCTAGGTTCGAGATGCGCGGCTTCCTCCTCGGGAGTACGCAATTTCTTAGGACGCCCCGTGACTCTCTGGACACGATCGGGCGCAGCCAGGCTATGCACTATATAGAGCGGAGGTTGCGTCGTCTCCGTACGTTCGCGTGTGCGAAAAACATTTCGATGCAAGTGACATTGTACGTGCGGACGTGTGCACAGTGAATGGAAACATCGTTTCACTGCCTCGAGATCGACCAAGACTGGTGGAAGACGCCGTGCCTAGAATTGTGTGTGTAGTGTGTGCGAGTGTGTTTGGAGTTTTATGTGAAGTGCGGTGTTCGAAGTGTGTGCGTTTGCTTTCTGTATAATGATAGAAACTAAAAAGTGATGCTGTGGGCCAAAATGCAATATTTTGTTTTAATTTGATAGTGCTGTGTGCTGGCGCTGTCGCTGAATCGAGAAAATTTCTAGGAAGGTTCAAAAAGAGTAATGCAGTTTTATGTATAATTGATCAGTTTAAGCTGAATAACAGGGTTGATGGAAGCTCCGGGTTGATTTCGATTTGAGCTGTTGCTTACATAGAAGGAACAGGGTGGCTAATTGGAATGCCAACTTAGAACTCGTGGTCATTGCGACAGTATATGGGAATGGATAAAAAAAAAGAGCCGCGTATATTAGAACTCGGCAGTGTTATGAAATTTGCATGCGTAAAATCAAAACCTTTCGCTTGAAAATCGCACATAGTGCCTATATCTAGCAAAAGCAGCTCACAGCAGTTTCACCTCATTATCTTTTTAAATCTTCAAAATCAAAAGCTCAAATTACGACACCAAAGAAGAAAAAGGAAAACAACACGAGCATCCGCCTCTTCGTTTTGTGGTATCTCAATCTGCGCTTTTGAATCTTAAAGCTACGTTTCACTAACGATTTTCCTCAAGAGGTACTTCAAAGCTATTAATGCCAAGTTAGCCTGATATACAGGCTTGTTTATTGGCACGCGAACTTCTATTGGTAGCTTCGTGATGCCCTATAGAATAAAGTGACAATTAGTCCGAAAATGAGCGTTACGTGCAGCCTGAGCACGGCTACTCCACAACCTCTAGTGTAAAATATCTTAACCTGCCAGTCATCTAGAACCAGTCACAGTGTTTGGTTTAAGCCCGAAAGCGACTATGCAGGAATCGAGAAATGTAGGAACTTCACGAACATACGCGTCACTTGACAGACACCCTCAGTCAAAACATTGCCAACAAACAATGACCTGGGCAATTTGACAACGCGCATCATGTACCATATTGACAATACTAATCACTGCTATGATTTGTTAGCGAGAACACAGAGAAGGAAAATATCTGAAGAAGTGTATTTGACGGCAAACGCTTCCGCGAACGCGCATCTGCCCTACCAATCGCGGCAGATCAATGCCCTCCTGCTTACGGTGGCGCCTCTGGGGGCCACTTTTGTCCCTATATGAACCTTTCGCGGGAGTTTCGTGACCAGTAAAAAGTATTGAAGGACCGTGACTATACCATACAAGGCTATACTATGCTCTGCTAGCGTGCCTGGATAGCCGAGTGGTCAAGTCGCTTGCCTTCGGATCGAGGGTACGCGGGTTCGAATACCGCCTCATGAAGAATTTTTTTTCGGCAAGACTGTTTCTTTATAGCTTCCTTTCCGTCTCTCTGTTTCTTTCTTTCTTTCTTTCTTTCTTTCTTTCTTTCTTTCCGTACTCGTTTTCTCACCCATCAAGGTTATTACAGGCCACGCCGTAGCGGTGAGTAGTGGGATTTGCCCAAATTCTGTGGCACATACCCGTTCATGATGATGATAGTGGCAGGGTTGACACCTTACGCCGAGTTAGAACAGCTTCGTCGTTAATAATAGCAATATTAACGTCATAGCGTTAAAGAGCTCGTTTCGCAGAAATTCCGGTGTCGGCGTCGTTGGTTGTAAGCGAAAAATCTGCGTTGTCCGCGAGCGAAGTATCTGAAAAATACCAATAATTAAAATCACGGCTGCGAGCCAGAATGAAACACCGGCCTTCTGCGTGGCAAGCAGGTGTCCTACCACACAGTGCCTGATGTCAGTGCCTGAAACTAATTTTGAACAAAAAAAAAAAAAACCTTACGCAGGTATCATGTAGTGCGAAGAGTCGCGTTAACAACAACAAAAATTGCGTGATAGAAGCGTAAAATCGCGCTGGGCGTCACACCATCTCAACTGCACAACTAGTGGGTGGTTTAAGGAACCACGCATTACAAAGCTCCCAGGAATAGTTAATCATTTTCAGCAGCAGCAATAGCATCAACAAAGTGTGCAGATGAGTAAGTGGACGTAATGGCTTACGCACACGTAGTGGGTACTTTACTAATTTGCATAATGTTGAGTTATGATGCAGTGCGCAGTTCGCAACTATACTTGCAGTAGGCATTGTAGGGTGGTTTTAAAGGGCGAGAAGTTCCTTTCCTCGCGAAGCGGTTGCGGTGTTCACCGAGAAGCGAATCCTGGCAAACGAATGAAAAGGCGATGCAATCGGGGCCCGATTACGCTATCGCGTTCTGCTCTTGAAGGTGAAGCTCAAGTGTCCTCCAAGCTTTTTTTTTTCTTGCAATTATTTAATTTGAAAAAAGTATTTTGTATATTTTATCGTCCTCAAATTGTTCGACAAAGTTTTCTTTTGGTTCATTGCATCTTACGTTCAAGAAATATGTGGAGCTTCTCTTTAGAAGTACTGTCATTTCCAGTATGATGAATGTATATTGAGGGGGAAAAAAAAGATTGGGACATAATTCATTCTGTCGCAACGCAGTGAAACATTCTAAAAATGCGCTTGCGAAATCGCGTTCTACTCTTCAAGGGGAAGCTCGAGCGTCCTCCAAGTTTTCGTTTGTGGTAGGACCACTGTTGAACGCAGAATCTTATTCGTAATTCTGGGCATTGTGAAGCGTGACTGTGGCGGTCGCAGGCACCGCTGCGGTGAGAGTGATCGTGCTACTGCGGTTATAGTTGCCTTGCTACTGGGTTGAAGCCTACCGGATGACCAACCTGATGAGTAGCAACAAGTTCTAAAAATGTATCTTAGATAATACAACTACTCTATTATCACCGAAGTACTGTGAGTCGAGGCACACCGTAGTATCTAATACACGCACGCAGTTCCTTTCCTTGCCAACTTTCGAGGGCTTGCTTGCAATCGCCAGAACAGCCAAGCTGTAACGTAAAAAGCACGAAACAGCACTCTGTGCAGCTGCAGCGTGAGGCGTACTGATTTGCCCCAATATTTTTCAGTACAAAAACGTCATTAGGTCAACAATCGCTGTTAGTACCCTCTTCAGGTAGATATAGTGAGGGCTGTGTCGTTAGTGCTGGTACCGTGACGGTGCAGTCCCGTTTCAGATGTAAGATCAATAAAGGCCTAATTCACTGTTTTACCAGTCGTATTTTTATGCCCTTCACATAAAGCGTGAACAGTGGAAGTAAAAGGCACCCTTGCTTCAGTAGTCGGTGAATTTCGTCTAGTTGTTTGTACTTCTCGCATTTCAAGACTATTTCTGATTGGTTTTCCTTAGGTATGTCAATCAGCAGCTCCATCAATTCATCATCTGTGCCGTCGTGCTTCTGAATACCACATAGGAGTATGTCCTGCCTACGGCGTCATAAGCTCCAAAGAAATGCTCTCTACAAAAGTCTACTCTCAGTTACGGAAATCTCTTAGCGCTGAGTAGAAAGATCGTGTAGAAAAGCCTGGCAGACGCTTAGGCGCGGCTTGTTTTTATTATTTTTAAAATTTTATGCAATAAGTTTTGAGTTCTCAGGCTTATCTGGACAACTTTTTTTTCCTTGCGGAAGTTATCACATACCGCAACGCATCGTCTCCTTCGAAGACGTCGCCGTCTTCATCCCTTATAAATATTTGCGAATTTTTATTGGTGCTTCCAGTAACGCAGATCTTCAAGCACCTCGCCACTTCCCTTTCTTTCCTAATTGACACCTTCTCGCCTATCTTCGCAATCAGAAGAGGAGTATAAGTACACGCAATGATGCATCCATTTCTTTCTCGTCAGAGATACTCTACCGCTGCAGCGTAAAAATGTTCATTTCTCCATAATATTATTTTAGGCTCGACACTAAACATTATCGCTAAAGTCCACTCCACCCAGGAAAAGATCGTCTAGTGTCAGTTATTTTGTTCCTTTTCTCCCGCCATACAAGAAGCAGAGTTTTGTTGTAGGCCCACGTAGGTCAAGAGATTTCGGAGTTAAATGCGATTGTCGTGGGCGTACAGGTGGCACGTTGGCACAACGCAATATTGAGCCAACTATTTTTTCCGTTTCTCCAGAGGTGTACCATACGGGCAAGCAACATTCACCCCTTATATCACTGGCCCGAGAGGATTCCTCGAGTAACGCTTTACAATCTAGAGGAGAAAATTGCAGAATTTGCAATTGGTCCTACAATGGCACCTTTTCCAGAATAAATGTAGAGCCCACCTTTGAATTTTGCGTCAAAGATATAAAAGCGGCACATAGCCTTATGTTCAAAAGGGAGTGAAGGACATAGAACGCAAAATAGCAGGCCATGCAAATGCTGCCACGCTATCTATGCGAATGATGCTCTAAATCCTATAATGCAATGTAAAAGTAACCCGTTTCCGGAGGTTCGCACACTTGTAAAAAAATTGGCAATGCTTGCAATAATAACAGCTGCAGCAGAACACAGTTTTTCGACGCTTAAAAGAGTAAATACATATTTTAGGAATTGGACGGCTGAACAGCGGCCTAATCGGCTGTCTCTCACGTCCATTCACCGGCTGTCAATCAGCCGATATGAAGTTATCTCTGCTTTTAATTCTTTTAAGCACTGCCGCTACGACTGTCATACAGCACTAGGCGCGATAGCCCTGTGGTCTGCACTGCTGAGCTCGAGGAATGTGGTTCAATAGTGGCCGTGGGGACCGTGTTTTTATTGGGGCAGTAAAATGCTTATGTATTTAGTTAGGCGCATGCTATAGAGCCTCTGAGACACAAATTATTGCGGTGTCCCCAACTACGGCATGGGTCATATATCATTGTTATGGCACGTAAAACACCACAATTTAATTAATCTTTAACTGCCTTATTGTTTAATAGAAAACTATCTTTAACCCTAATCCATGGACCTTGTTGGGTCATGTTGCTTGCCTCACTGTTATTTCCATCATTCACCAACCACTTCCCATTTTGCGTTTGTCTGGTGCGTTCCTCACCACACTCCTGATACTATAGCGAATGTCGTAACTCAGTTTGCACCAAGCCTGCATCAAGTAAAAGAAATGGCGACACCCAGAGAAGGCCATGATGCACTGATTAAATCCCAAGAGAGGTCCAGAATTTAAACGTCTTGTCCTGTTGTTTCAGGTGTCCCGTCTTTTGTTGCGCTTAAGAAGTTTTGAAGATGAGCTCCTTAACCAAAGTTCTAGAGCACCGTCATGCACAACACAACTTAAATTAAAAATTGCTTAACACATTTTATGAAATGAGCCATGAAAGCTATCTTTATGATAACTAACGAAGGCTCTGTTCTAGCGTGGGTCACCCGTGCTCTTAGAATAAGCCATCAAATGCATTTTAACTTGCGATCGGGAACACGAGCAGCGCCGTTGCATGCATGGCATTTCATCCATAGGCACTGTCTCCCAGGATTTTTTACAACGCGGCGCCAGAAAACTTGGCCTCACACCGCACGTCGCGCCACTGCTTTAGGGATTTCCAGTGGATCAGTAATGTGTGTTAACAGAGATCGAGCGCATAATTTATTCGCAGCTCCTAGAAAGCTCTCGTTCGAAAGGCTGTAGTCCGAAAAATTAAGACAGCTTCGTACTAGTCGTGCCAAGCCTGAAGGAAGTGCGGAGCTAGGTGACCTTCGTTGTTTCTCTTTATTTTTCTCTTTCTTTCTTTTTCTCTCTCCTCTCTACCTTTTCTATGTCTTCTTTGTCTCTGTTTAGTTATATTTCTTTCTCTCTCTCTCTCTCTCTCTCTCTCTCTCTCTCTCTCTCTCTCTATATATATATATATATATATATATATTATATATATATATATATATATATATATATATATTTCTATTTCTCACTTCTTCTACCTTTCTCTATCTATTTCTCGCTTCCTCTCTCTTTCATTCTTTCTTTCTCTTTCTGTTTTCCTCCCGTTATTTCTCTCTTTCTCTTTCTTTCTATGCTATGCTCTACTGTCTACCCTCCTCCTTTCCCCTTCCCCCTTTCCCTTTCCCAACCCCTTCGTATACAAGGTTTTGTTATGCTCTGCTAGCGTGCCTGGATAGCCGAGCGGTTACGATGCTCCTCCTCCTTTCCCCTTCCTCCTTTCCCTTTCCCAACCCCTTTGTATACAAGGTTTTGTTATGCTCTGCTAGCGTGCCTGGATAGCCGAGCGGTTACGATGCTCGCCTTCGGATCGTGGGTGCGCGGTTTCGAATCCCGCCTCGTCAAGAAACTTTTTCGCCAAGAATTTCTCTCATTCTCTTTCTTTCTTTCCTTCTTTCTCTCTCTCTCTCTCTCTCTCGCCCATCAGAGTTATTCCATGCCACGCCGGACAAATCGGCGCCCGCGTTCTGGGAACGAAGCAGAAGAGGACGAAGATAGCGCGTGCCGGTGCATGATGATGATAGTTTTCTGCTGAAGGATTACAACGAACGGCTGGCATAAACAGCTCCGCCGTTAAAACTGTCCTTTGAGCGACACTTATAAATAATTTTTTCACAAAAGCGGCATTAAATATTTCGTAGATTCGATAAAACGCCTGCAAGACTAACTTGCGTGAGAAGATGTCGCAAAAATTTCCACATGCAGATGCTGAATATTTCGAGAATCGTAAGACTTTTAGTTAAAATATGCACAGGGCAGAATGGGGGGACACGGAAAGAAATACTCACGTGGCGTTTTGTACTGTGTCCCACATCGGCGCTATGCTGTGAATGACATTCTTGCCAGAGTCTGCATCGTAATTGTCTCTTTAGTTTACACGTCGTGCTGAACTACTATACGTGTCACCGTTTCCATGCAGTAGGACGCTGGCCGATGCGTCATTTCTAACTTATGGCAAAATACGTATATCCGTCAAGCGACGCAACAAAGCATGCAGGGTCCGCTGTCACGCAGTGTTCCTGAATTGAGTAAGAGAAAAAAAGTCGAAAGACTGAACTTGCGACACTTTTTTGTGCCTCCTACAACCATAACAAGGCGCCAGCGATAAAGGGAGAAACTGTTTGGAGGACACAACTTGCTGCCACGGAGGACAACGAGTTGTCGGAACACGGATCGAAGCGTCGATCGTATCTGCCACTTCTCAAAACATTTGGCTTTCCGAAGAAAATGGGAAGAGAACAAGTTATTTCCAGTGGGACCCGAGATCGATAGGGGTTGCATGGCCGTATAAACTCGGAAGGCTGCATCATCACTGCATAGAAAACGTGTTCGTTTTTTTTTTTTTTTTTTGGATGCCGCCGTGACAAATGCGCCTGCATTGGAAATACACGCAGGCAGAAAAACACTTTAAACCTTCGCGCACGCGCACGCACACGTACGCACGCACACTCACATTCACACTCACACACACAAACACAAACACAAACACAGGAACAAACAAAATACAAGTTCCAAAAAGTATCAAGAAAAGTTAGTGTACAGTGGCTCCTCCTTTGTTCCATCACGTATCGTTTCTTCTGTCAAACTTCGTGATAGGACGGGAGAGAAAGAATGAAGCGAGACAGACGAGCGCCGCTAGTACCAACTCACTCAGCTTTCAACGCTACGCACCTTTGTTTCTTTATTCTTTACTATTTAACAGAAAAAAAAGAGTTTTGGTGTCGGTTAATCAAGAGGCATTATTTCGACACTGCTTCGTGATGGTGAAGAGGTCAGAATCTTTGCCGGAGCGCTGCATAGACAAACTGAGTGATCCGTCTTGAAGACAAGATTGGTTATAACATGAAAGTGAAGCACGAAAGTGAAACCTGGCTCACGATACTGAAGAAGAAGTCTCGCAGGAGTCTTATCTGCATAAGCTGAAAACTAGGCGATATGAGGTTCTCGAGGATAAGATAAAATGGCTGGAAATGGGCCGGGTTCTCAGTTTATGGGAAGGCGCCGCGGCTACGAGCTACATATACGGGCCCCGCAACACTGCACGGGATTCGATCGCGGCAATCGGCACACAAGCGAATGTCGTCCAACGACTCGCAGCCGGGATACATTCCGCGGAGACATTGTACTGCACGCACCGTAATGCGCCCCAATCGGCCAGAAAACCGGAGTCATTTTCACAGCGTACGAGCGAAGCGAAAGAAGTTGCTCGTAAACTGTTTCGCGAAATCGCGGTCCTCTGCTGCGAATGGCACAAGATTTACGAGATGGAAGCGCTCTCGCTGCTTGATTTTGCACGCGGGTTCGCTGTTGGCGAGAGGCCTCTCCGAAGGTGTAAGCCTATTGGTAGTCTTCGCGCTCGTTGTCCGGCTTGGAAAAGGTACCTCACAGAGGTGCATGTCTAGTACACGTGCATGCGTTGGGCTTTCCGCTGGCGTGAGCCTCGCTGGCCGAACGGGGTCAGGTTCATGACATTAGCCCGTGCACTTTGCCGCCTTTGTGCCACGCTTAACCTAGCGGCTTTCTTGGTTTGAGTCAATACCAACGAGATAGCCGGTGGCGTGGAGTAGTTTCAAAGCAGCTGCCTGAGAAAAAATTACGCAGATCGAATTCACATGGTGAACTCGGCAATGCGAAGCTTTCGTGAAGCGCTAAATGAAACGTCATGCAACTGATAACTTTCTGCACGGTGTTTTGCACCATTGCGATTATAGCGACACGGTACTTAAGACGCAGAGACTCCCATTTTGTGACCCACGTGATTGAGCATTTTACTGTGATCGCATAACGTTACCATGACACTGTCTCCAGGGTCGGCGCGCCGTCTAGAGGCAGCTGGTCCTTGAAATCGTATAATACTGAACTGCACTTTAATGGTGATTTAAAGTGACCAAGTGGACGCGTCAAAACAGAAACCCCGCGAAAGCAGTCATACGGGTGCGACTTATTAACTGAGATATAATCTTAGTGATGTACATCTATTGCAGTAAAAATATCAGGGTACCGTTGGTCGTTTTACTGCCTAGTGTTATAGGGAATAGAATCTGCAAGGAGCACTCGGTAGGAGTATAGTTCGAATAGGCCCACACATGAACTGTTCGCTGTATGAAATCTTTAGGGCTGTCCTGCGTGAGAGCTATTCAGCAAGGCGACAGCACGCAGAAACATGTTCAGGAAAGCCCGGTAGGGTTGGCTATGAAAGCTTCCGATTAACTATAAGCAGGTATATTGAACTATAAGAGCAAAATAGCGTCATATATTGGGAATTCCTGAAAATATGCGTGATGATGATTGTGTGATGTACATAAGTGCAGGGAAGCAGCCCCCAGCCTGGGGCTGCTCAATACAGTCCCCACACCTGAAAAATTCAGCCAATTCCACGGCCTGAAAACCGTAGGGCAGCGAAGATGTAAGCGCGCGAATGTGATTGGCTAGTGAGATCACGTGGTGTCGTAAATCCACCGCTAGATTTCAAATACGCGCGCTCGCGCTTGATTGGGGTAGTTTTGGGACGTTTAACCCCAACAATTATTATTATACACTTGATTGGGCAGAGTTAGATCACGTGACCCGTGAGCTCAGGCAATGGCGTTTCAGCGAACGCCTTGCGTGACATGATCTGCCGCCGGCGCAGCCGGAATCCTGCTCAGTGTGCACTCCCTGTTATCTATACATGACCCTGTTACGCGCCAAGGTGCCTTGCCTTGGTTTATTACAATTGATGTAAGTCCCTAAGGAGAGTGCGTGCTTTTCCGGTATTTTGTACCGAAAGTACCACTAGGTTTATGCATTTATCTCAATTTTGAGAAAATATTTATACGAAACGCCCATAGCAAGTGTTTCTGTTTTTCAGTTGTGTTGCAATCGTCGGTACAACGCATTCACATGCTCCCATTCACATACTTCCCATTGCCTCGAACTGGCACAGCTCAATGCTGTGCCAGTTCGAGGCAATGGTTTATCTTGCACCAAACCGCAATAATGCAACTACCACTCATACTTCCGCTGTTATACAATGTGGTTGTTGCATACGCGTGTGAAAAACTCACTTTCGCGTATTTTTTTAAGACATCATGGCTGCGATGAATCCAGTCGTGCCGACGCAGCAATATATTAGCTGAATATGTTGTCCCAGCTCGGTTCCTTACCTCAGGCAGTGGAGCACGAAAGTATTTATTCAGACACTGGTTATTAGGCTTGTGACACTACACAAGCCTTACAAACTCACCAACGCGCACCCTGCAGTATCAGCGAGAGTTGAGCCAGCGCCTATCGCGCTATTTACGATCAGGCCGTCCACGCCGCGGGAGTTTGACATGGCCGCGCTCCAAAAAAAGAAAAGCTCTACATTTCTGAGTTTACGGTTTATAAAAGCTAACTTCACTCCGCTGCAGCCTACCTCACAGAGCTTCGGAAACAGTTGCAATCGGGAATGACGAAGCTTTCGCAAGGTAACGTCCGTGTTCCGCGTGAATACACGCTGATCTCTAGGATCTAACTTAACCTTAACTCCGGGTTTGTAACCACGTCTTGTTCATTTCCTATGTGTAACTTTGACAGGTCCATGTTACGTGGACATTGCACGAGCGAAAGTGTGTTGCACTTTACATTGTGCAGCGTTACAAGGGCACTCGGGTATCTCTAATATTCGCGCTGGTGGCACCTTCACAAATCACAACGTGCGTTACTTTGACTGCTTAGACGGACTACGTTTGCACCGCGTGATGCAACAAATTTCTTAATAAAGACTGCACAGGGGAGACTTGATCAACTGAAACGAAGCCGCGTTCCACTAATCTAGAGAAAATAAGCACATGTGTTCACAAGCAGAGCTCTGTTGCGCTTTCGATTTATTCAGAACGTGAAAAACATAACAAGGGGCAAAATACCCAAAAACGTGTCGAGCTGAGGGAACACTAACACCCATTGCGTCCATACTTCACTATAATTGCTTATTTCAATTCATATGTTTGAGGGCATCGCACTGTCGAGCCATTAATTTACAGTAAACAAAGCAAGAAAGCTATTATTAAAAGAGGAAGGGAGAAAAACTTTTATTGGAAAAATATGTCAGAGAACAGAAAGCTTTGAGTGACATTTTCCTAGCGTCGGAAAACTCTCTGCAAGGCCCGTGCATGAAGGTAGCAAGCGATTGCAAAAAAAAAAAAAAGAAACGAAAAGAAAAAGAGAAAAAGCAAAGCAAACTCTGAAGTCCAGTATAAAATAAAAAAAATTAGCTTAGTTGACATTCAGTCACTGAAAATTGAAAAACATGGCCGATTCCTCCGTCATGGGAATCGGTATAATACGAAAGTGAAACGTGTCTTCATAGAAGTAGTGCTTAAACGGGTGGTTGTCTATTTTCTCTTTCTTAACCCTTCCGCCACCTTGCGGGATTTCGCAGAACTGATTTGCAATAGTGCTTATTGTGTAGTGATATATGAGAGCTTCTACAATGTCTATTGGTGTTTGGCAGCTATAACACCGTTTGACGTCGATGCACCCATGTTGACACCTAGTGGCATGTCTCCATCGCGATGATTAACGCCCATGATCATGATTAAACCATTGTGGTAGCTGAAGTCGTGAACATATAATTGGACACAGCCAATCGTGAATCCCGCGAAAAGATGAAATCAACAAGCTCATAATCACCACTGGTACCAGATATGCACTTCTTCAAAACGTCGTCAATTAAGGAGAGAAACGGCACGGTGTGCGTTTTCTAGTAATGGGTAACCGACGCCTGTGCTCATGCATACACAACACACTGCGATTCAGCAAGACGGGAGGCAGAGGTTCTTAGCTTGAGCCTCAAACGCGCGCGTCCCGCTGGCCTCTGTCTCGCTCCACCAAGGCACGACATTCGCCTGTCGAAATGGTGTCCTTTCTGCAACGCGTACTGCAGCAGTTTTGTTAGTCGGTGCTCACGCAATCGAAGCAGTCGAGGGCGGAGAAATCCCGCTGGTTCATGTGGAAGCTGCACTACTGCGATGAGCCGGCATACACTAACACGAGAGTGTACTGCAAGAGGGGAGTGCACGGAACGGCGGCAGCACCAATGTACAGAAAGTGAAGCCCAAATAGTACAGAAAGTGAAGCTGTTTGGGCTTCACTTTTCGAAGCTCGTTCCGAGCACTCCCCTGTTCTAGTACACTGTACTAACAGGAAGCGAAAGGCAAAGAACGTAACTGCGTCTAGGGTGCCTCCGGGACGTCAGCGCGGCCAGTGTCCCTCGCTGGTATCGAGACTCTTTAACCATTACCTCCGAGATCGCGCGCAATCTCGGGAGTAAGCGCTGGTAAGTGTCGATCGTGACGCATTACTTTTTTTCACCTCTCACAGACGGCGGCACAGCCCTGCTCCACTCCGCCTAGCTACACCGCCAACAGAGAGCACCGTGCGAGAGAGAGTATGTGAAAGATATAAAGCGTGTTCGTGCAGAATCCAGCACATGCCACGGTAGTTTAGGCGGTTGAGCATTGGGTGCTTACCGTCGCGGCCGCAAGGTCGTGGGTTCGATTTCCAGCGGCGAATCTTCTTCTTGGTTTTTTTTTCGCCTGTTGGCGTCTATTTTATCAACGTCATATACGTGACGGAAGTACGTCACTGAAGTCTTGGTGGACCCCGGCATAAAACACTTTCGTGTTAACAACGGCAAACTAGGGAACAACCCAAAGCTCTTAATAAGCAGGAAAAAACCTAAAATCTAGCCAACTGCGAAAGAAACAGCGCCGGCCCGCAACTTTGCCTTCTCGCGTTGCAAAGACACATTTTCTTCATTCACTATGACGTCGTCCGTACGAATAACGTCGGTGGCGTCAACATGTTTCTCGCTCACTTAACGTGTTCAGAATCGAAGGCAAATGCGACAGCTTCCTCTCCCGCTATTGCACGTTTGTATTCATCTCTTTCATCGCCGTCCTTCGGCAAACTAAACAACGACACCTTTCCACCCGTACCTCTGTAGCCGGAGCGACAGTGTTGTGCATCATCGCCCACGTACACCATCCGTGTCCTCGCACACAACTGACACAGCTGTCAGTCGCACCAATTTAAAAAACGAGGAAAACTGAACGCCGATGTCGCCGGATTCCTCGGGTCCCCAGCTCTCCCTGCGCAGCGAAGCTCTCCTCAATACCCCCCGCTAGTGTGCCTCGATGTGTGCGCGCAAGAAAACGCGCATCAAGGCACCCTACCCCCCGCGCGCTCCTAGCGCCGCCGCGCGGCAGTTGCGGCGACATAGCAAGCTCTCCTCATAGCGTTAAGGAGGAGTTTCGTGACCAGAAAAGCATTGAATGACTCTGACTATACAAGGTTATGTTATGCTCTGCTAGCGTGCCTGGATAGCCGAGTGGTTAGGACGCTCGCCTTCGGATCGAGGTTATGTGGGCTCGAATCCCGCCTCGTGAAGTATCTTTTTCGGTAAAATTTTTCTCTTTCTCTTCCTTTATATCTGTCTTTCTCTCTCTCTGTTTTTTTCTCTCTCTCTTTCTTTCGCTCTCCCTCTCTCTCTCTGTACTCGTTCTCAGGGTTAAAACCGACCACGCCGCAGCGGTGAGTAGTGGGATTTGCCCAAGTTCTGTGGCCCATACCCGTTCATGATGATGATAATTTTCGGGCACGACCACACATTTTACACCGAACGAGAACAGCTTCACTGTTAGAAAAGAGGAAGCGTCGACTCACAAAAGAACAACGACACGCTCAAGGACGGCCGTGGCTCAAGCAACGCCGCGTGTGAGAAATGGCGGCCGCTGCCGGCGATAATCGAGATGGCTGTTCCGGCTTGCGCCCCGTGGGGGCGGGTCGATCTGTGAAACGCGCGAATAGCCTAGTCGTTATGACACTTTCCTTCGGACCGTGAGGGTCCGTGTTCTAACACCGCCTCGTCAAGAAAATTTGTTTCGCTTTATTGATTTCTTTATTGACTCCTCCCTCTGATCACGTGAGCTGCGTGACGCCTACTACTACTACTACTACTACTACTACTACTACTACCACGACGACGGCACAAGGTAGACTAAGACAGCTTAGCTGTAAAACACAGCGCCGGCAGGCGGACACACGCCGGAGCAGAGGGAGGTGGGCGCGACTTTCCAGCTCTGCTGGTCTGGCCGACCAGAAATCGCTGATCGACCAGGTTGGACGGGCGGCGAAGGCCAGCAGGGCCCTCGACTAGAGTCCCCCCCACAGCGCTTGTACAGGAATAATTTATATTTGAATATAGCTTTTCTCTTCTGTTCTGTGGAGCACAAATAAGGCTCGGTTCCTGCTTGAATCGTGAGTATGTCGAGCATACAACATACACATCTGATCGTGAAAAGAAAGTAAGGTCTGCAAACACAGACACGAGAGGAGAGAGCCAGACAACACAAACGCCAGACAACACCAGCATTTGTGTTGTCTAGTTCTCTTGTGTTTGGACACCTTACTTCTTTTACAATGAATTTCTTCCAACCAGCTCAACTTTCTGCCATAGGTTTGGTATCGCAAACAAGTTCAACAGCTATGATAACTGTAGGACACTGTAAAAGCCTATAAAATACAAACAATAATTTCACAACAAGAACCTCTAAGACCAGCGGGTTGCGCATAGAACATGCAGTTGCATTATCACATATAGACATAAGTAAGGGTAACGTAACAAGCAATCAAATACTCAGACACAGAGGGGTTGCTATTAAAGGAACGTTCGAAGCGTCGGTAGCAGCCAACAATTCCGCTGCCATCAAGAAAAATTTTGAACGCCTTAATTCGTAAATTTGCGTCCGAATTATACATACGCCCGGATTATATCCGCTAATTATACGCAAGTAACTGGACGTTCCAGAGCGATCGCTGGTGCTAACGATTCATATTTTGCAGATTGTGAAACATTTTCCACGTGCAAACTGATTAGACGCGGTGGTCCCGGTAGTCTCGGAGTCATATCGGCGGCAGTGTTTGCGGAGTTTTGGAGAAAGTGTGGGCCTCTTGGGCAAGTTTAAACAAAGCAACGACCTTTCGGTGCCACTGCTCTCCGACAAAAAAGAAAAAAAAAATGGAAATAACTTATGTGCTGCAATGTCCACATTAAAATAACGCGCTGTTTCTGCAGACAGAGCATGAAAGCAAAAATGATAGCTGTTTAAAAAAAAAAAACAAGAAAACAAGGGAAACACGATCAATAAAAAAATTAAGTTAGGTTCCGCAATTTTACGTTACAAAACCATGGTCTTATTATGAAGCATGGCGTAACTGTAGATTTCGAATTATTTCTGACCATGTTGGGTCGTCTAAGCTGATTTAATGAAGGTCCTTGCACTCAGTATCAATATAATGCCGCCTCGGTGGGCGACATGGAACCGAGGTGCTCGTGTTCAACAGCAGGACGCCATAGCCACTGAGCTACCTTAATTGGGCGTATCGAGACTAACGAAATCCAAAAAGCTTGAGAGGGCGCATTGACACCTTAAAGAGAGACGAAAAAAAAAAAACACACAGCATTAACTTAGAATGGAACAGCATTCTGTGAAAACTTTATTTTCATTAATTTTGTGATGTGGGCTTGACAACTATATGTTCAACCTTTGTATATTTCTAGTTGGCCAGTCTTTTATATTATTTTATTTTTGTTCGCTTCAGCCACCAGATTGCAGCACCGGTACAGCAGTTTGACGCCACAGATTTCAAAGCATGTTCTCTTTCGTGTATTAGGGATCTTGTAGCACACTAGCGGTTTCAATCTTGCAAAGTTGAGTTTTTACAATGTTTCTTTACCGTACAAATTTGTTCATATTTTACGAGGACAAGAAAATCACGAGGCCTGGTAGACGCCGTAAAGGTCATGACGCCACAGCGAAGCTGGCGTAGGTTATGCACAAAATCCGTTATGCGGAAGGCTGCCATACAGTGGGGAGTATCAGAACTTCTTGAGACTTGTGCGCTAGAACAGCCTCCGTTGGCAAACTTATGCATACTTTAATGCGTATCGCGTAACTGTCACAGCGTCACTGTTTTAGTGCTAATAATGCAGATTTAAAGGGCCAGTAAACAACCCCGAAGTCCGAAAATTGTAATGAAGAGAAATATGCGCACTTTTGCTATGTGAACATGCTGCCGCAAGAATTTTGCGAGTACGTGCTATAATAAGGAAGTTACAGGGGTTAGAACATCCGTTTCAGCTGGTTTCAGATTTTCGCGCGGCCTCACCACCCTTCTCCGCCACATGGAGGGAAAGGCTTAGCCCGTCGTCGTGACTCCGCCCACTTCGGCAACGTAACACTACGTCAACAATCGACGTCATGGGCGAGCTCGATCAGTCGCAATGCACTTCCGCTTGCAGCGGCTCCTGGTTGTTTATTGTTTATATTGTCGCACGTGCTCCGTAACTTGACGGGCAGTTTTCAGCTCTTCAATATTTTTAAACCTTTGTGACAGTTCACAATGCAGCAGGAATGCGTGCTTGCTTTCCGAGAGGTCGAAGGGGCGCGAGACAAAAGCCTGGAGAACCCCGCTTGCCGCGCGAGTAAGCGCGACCCGTCCGAGCTTCCGGTTCGCCTCATGTCGAAGGCGAAGTGCGTGCAGGTGCTATGCAGTGCGAGGAATATACGCGCGACAACTGCGTGGCCGAAACCACATCACCGAAGGGCCAAAAAACAAGGCGCAGTTTCGTAGCGGTGGGTGGGAACAGGAACTGACGTTAACTTGACAACTGTTTGTTGAGACCTGGTTTAGACCAATCGACGAGCTCACTGCTACGTCAACTCGCCGATCGCCGAGTTTGCGTCACTGCGCGTACGAGGAGGATTGGTCAGGCGTAGGAAAGAAGCGCGGGAATTGTTTTTCGAAATGAAGGGTCTGCGCGGCGCGCAGCTCTGTAATATTCGGAAAACGTGATCGCCGCGGTCTACTGCACGAATTACCGAGCTTGTTTGGGGGGTGTAAAAAAAAAAGTCGCAGCCTGTTTACGGGCAGCGACTTTTCAACTTTCTTTTCTCAATGCCTGGAAAGACAAGTCTATATCGGCCATGTGCCCTTATGAGCCCCCCTCCCCCCCTCTAATAAAATAGCAATCGGAAATTCATTATTACGTCCATTAACGCTATTATTAACCGAACGTGGAGGATAGACATCCCAGGTGGCAATATCGGAATGACGCATGCATTTATTTATCAACTCCGAAGTTATGATGCCCAGCCTCATTACTTCATGAAAGAATGTGTGCAAGACGAAGCAATAGTCAAGCCTCCCGTGAAAGCTAAAATGTCGAACAGCAGCAATCGCAGCAACAGCAGAACAAGCGTTTCTACCGTTAAACAACCAAAATCTGGTTGGTTAAGTAAGCAAGCTCTACAATATTCTGCCTTACCCTAATGAATTGGTTTGCTGGACGTTGCGGTAGGAAATTACGTTTTCAAATGAAGCACCAGGCGATATTTACGTTCTTTCGATTGTGCCCGTTGTCCGGTATAGAAACACTCCTTGCAGTTTTCACAGTAGTCACTACAACAAGCTTACACTTTAGTGCGTGTGTTTGCGCACGTGTGTGTGTGTGTGTGTGTACACATGCATACACACACACACACACACACACACACACACACACACACACACACACACACACACACACACACACACACATATATATATATATATATATATATATATATATATATATATATATATATAGAGAGAGAGAGAGAGAGAGAGAGAGAGAGAGAGGGGTGGGTCGGACCCCGTAGCCCCGAAATAAAATCCTGGCTGCAGATCCTACTGTGTGCGTGTGATTTTGTTTACTCAACAAGGTTATTTCAACTCATCAACTCTCAAAAGTTACCTTAAATGCGTTTGCACGTAACCAAAATTGTTCTTTCGTCCTATACAATCTCTGTATTCCATATTTCATATTCAACACAACATCACCTTTTATCTTAAAGGACATCGGTGGCACATGTGAGCGCAGAGCAGGACCTGGAATTATGTACTCCTAGAGAGACAGGCGGTGCCTGTGAGGACTCATTTCGGTGCTTCATTTTCGAACCGAGCGGCCCTATGTTCCTATAGACGCTCTGCGATCTGCAATATAATGGAAGTTTGATGTAGGCTGCAAAAGTCAACAGCCACGCTTATCTCTCATTTTCTTTTCGATGATGACCTGACCCGAGGAGCTTGTTCGCTTCAATCAAAACAGGATTGCTATGGAGAGCGAAACAAGTGCAGGACTTATTCTCGGTGCGCGATTTTATCTGCTTCGCCATACTTATTCATTCTTTTTTTTTTCAATCAATACGCCATATTTCTCGCTCAAGGATTATGTTGGCGACTTGCGGCGTCTGATATTTGCTCTGCTTTTCTCTTTGGGAGACAGAAACCGGATTCCTGTCATCTGCCTTTCAGCTTCGCTCAAATATTTAGCGTCTCTTAATAAGAGTATGCGTAGCTTGGCGAGTCTTTAGGACATGATTTCGCTTTGCGATAAGAAGCAATGTGAAAACTACAATCGGATTGTACTGATAATGGGGAAAACACAGGCGTGTACATATTCATTCATCGGGAAAATAAGAGTGGTCCAAGGGCCCCAGCCTTTGCGAGAATTTACTTCCTGAATCACGACAGCCCGGCACCCGACAGCAATGCGGTCGAACGTGACGTCTCTGCATGAGTATTTATAAACATTCGTTTGTACGACTCTTGTAGTACATGTCGACATGTATTTCCTGCTGCCGTCTCGGAGCAACCCATGTTCATTAGTGTTGTGCATGCCTAATAATAATAATATCTGGGGTTTTACGTCCAAAAACCACGATTTGATTATGAGAGACGCCGTAGTGGAGGGCTCCGGAAATTTCGACCATCTGGTGTTCTTTAACGTGCACCTAAATCTAAGTACACGGGCCTCTACCATTTCGCCTCCATCGAAATGCGACCGCCGCGGCCGGGATCGAACCCGCGACCTTCGGGTCAGCAGCCGAGCACCGTAACCGCTATACCACCGCGGCGGACGTTGTGCATGCCTAATTGAAACCATAGTCTCGTAGTACACTGATGCACATTTGGGAAGTGAACCGTCTACAGTACACGACAAGAATAAGTCTATACGTAACGCATGCCATATAACACTGCTATAACTACGTTTCGCCGCGCCCCGCCACGGTGGTCTAGTGGTTATGGCGCTCGACTGCTGACCCGAAGGTCGCGGGATCGAATCCCGGCCGCGGCGGCTGCATTTTCGATGGAGGCGAAAATGTTTGAGGCCCGTGTACCTAGATTTAGGTGCACGTTAAAGAACCCCAGGCGGTCAAAATTTCCGGAGCCCTCCACTACGGCGTCTCTCATAATCATATCTTGGTTTTGGGACGTTAAACCCCAGATATTATTATTATTAACGTTTCGCCGCGACGAAAATATGCAATTTCGCCATCCCTTTCATTTAGGTCAGATATTCTGGTCACAGTGATAAAGACACTAATGACGATTTCTTTACGTCCACCTCCTAAATGGTATTTGCCTAGTAGCTTACCCGGCCGGTTAGGGCCACTTTATATAAGGGCGTGTGCAACCTTTATCAACGCTGCGCGTGTGCATTTGCGTGATTTATTATGGTCTGGTCTTCCGCTACGAAAGAAAGAGTAACTTGTTCCGCGTGGAGGCATTTGCTTTGCTGTCGCGCGCTTTAGCCCGCATTTGCATGAAAACTATAGCGATGTACATGTCCCACATGGAAGTAAAACTGCTTGTATTATAATGTTATACTGAAAGTTACCGTGTAATGGAGATGATATGCAAAGAACCAGAATGCAGGAACGCCACAAGCAGCGTTATCTTTACTTGACATTCACCAGAATAATTTGCTTCAGCAGTAATGCGTCTCAAACTTTTCATATTTGTCTTGAAAAATGTGATATAGTCTTTTTTTTTATTTAAATGAAGCAAAAAGGATGCGGACGCCTTTTAAATCAGTACAGTCTAATGTGCATCCGCTGAACTCCTGTGCCAGCCAAGTCGCAAAAGAGGTCCTTACGGATTTCTCATAAAGAAAGCTCCCAAGTTGACGCAAATTTCGTCCTGCTGCGGGATTCGCACCCGGAACGAACGCCTTTACAGGGCAGCCGCTCTACTAACTGCTACCTAACCATGATGACAGCACATTGATTTCCGTTGTACCTACGTACAAGAAACAGTAAAAAAACTCACAGGTTCCGTTATGCATCTGCCTCAGTCGACTCGAAGGCGAAAGCCATCTTCTTTTTCTTATAAGTCGATGTATTGAACCTCCCGCACCCCCCTCCGAAAGCTTTCTACAACTAACGTAGTTTTGCAATGCCTCCAGGATCGGAGGCACTGAAAGCTTTCTGCACCTCGCCTTGTTTTACAATGCCTCTGGGATCGGCCCAAGCAATGATGTCATGTGATAACGTCACAACGTGACGTAATAGTGACGTCATAGTGATACAATGATGACGTCACTAATTTTGCGGTCTGGGACATCACGATGACGTCATATGGTCACGACACAACGTGATGGTGATTTTTTGCATAACTTGTGTTGACGCCGCCGACGGGGGACGCCGCCGCGGGACGCCCGTCAATTTTCGCGCTATGTGAGGCATCTAACGCTTTCGTCTTAATAAATTTACCTTTCGTAAATCTTTACCCATTTTAAGGGATTCAGTAAAACTACTTTGCCGTATTCAGTGAACATGTACTTCAAATTTTCGATTAATTGGCTCTCGCGATGCGATATCTGTTGGCCTCCGAAGGTTAGCTCAGGTGCCAGAGCGGCCATCTCGGAAAAGCTCTGGTTCCAGGTTTGAATTCCGGATCAGAAAAAAATTTTTCAACTAAGAATCTGTCTAAATCCGTATGGATATCCCTTGTAGCTTTGTGCCACATACACGTCGGTGGCACTACCTGAAAAACAGGGGGAAATTTTCACACAAATATCCAACGTTAACAGACCGGAAATATTGCACCGCGGTCGCTTAATTGTAGCAAAGGACCGCACCCGTAATGAGGACAACGTGGGTTCGACTTCCTTCGGCGGCAAGCTATCACTTTATCCTCTTTAATTTTCATTTAGACAATTATTTCAATATTCAAATAAATATCACAATTTACCTCCCCTATGCTTTCTCTGGCTTCATATTCAATACTAACGAAAAATGGAGCCCTTCGGATTCCCTTATTCTTCCCGATTATGTAGCGTAACAATTTGAACATGGTCCCACTCGAACTAGGAATCAGTGCGAAGAACTTTACTGCGCACCGCGGTCGTTTTCACTTCGACGTTGTTTTGTTTTTATTGCGATAGCAATTATATGGACACTCTCGACGGGTTTTTGCCGTTGCCGTCGCCGTCATGTTCCGTGTAGACGCCGGGGGAGGGGGGGGGGGGGACTGCATCACTGGAGCAGCAGCTGTGAACTTTGATCATAAGAGCGCGGTCGCAATCGCTGGCGCGCGCTCTATCTCTGCAGACATCACCAAACAGCTCGTATACCCTTCTACGTGGTGTGCTGTCACCGCTTCGTGTTGGGACAACAGACTGCACGAACACCGCTTCTCTCCCTGGAGCGGCCGTATTCCCTTACACCGGCGTTTTACAACGGAGCTGTTAAAGATTAGCTCAAACGGGTGCAGACAAGTTTAGAGGGACGGTAAAGGCAAATATTAAGTCGACGTTGATTGTTGAAATAATGGTCCAGAAACCTCGTAGTGCTACTTTTGTGCAAGGAAGTGCTTATTTTGAAATAAAATCACGTTTTAGTGGTCCGCATCGAGTTAGCGCACTTTAAATCACCCGCCTGAAAATGGTGTTTCTCACGTCACTGCTGCCGTGCCCAACGTTGCCCGCCGTCACTGCGCGGCGGCGTGCACTGGCGGTGTGCGCCATTTGGCCATCCGGCAACATCACATACATGCGGCATTTTGTCGAACTTTCTGTCAGATCGACTTTCACGAGCGCGCAAAACACACGCGACAGTACGCGATACCGAAACTACCACTGAGACGCGACCGGGTGAGCGAAGCAGGTTCCTCTCCCTCGGTTCTGTCTAGACACGTTCTGCCATCTAGTGGTGCCAGCGCGATGTTCGTGCGTAACTGCACGGCCGGTCTGGAGGCAAGCGTGCCGGGGAAATTCTTATCGTAACACCGGCCGGGGAAATTCTTATGCGTAAACACCGTGATTGCATTGATGGCACGCCGGTGCTTATGCGCTGTGGACTGTGGCCAGGTTCCTCTCTCATTGCTTCCTGTAGACACCGATAACTGTCTAGCTTGAAGAACTCGTGTCACGTGATTTCTATTCGGCGCAACACCAGATAGAATTTCAAAAATTTTAGTTTTGTCATCTTAGAGCAAAGCAAACCCATTGACAGAAGTCAGCGTGAAAGAAATTCGTTAAGGAGCAGCCCCCTCCCTGTGTGCATTCGTGCCACAGGTCGCGAAAGCATCCGGCTGCTGCGTTCGAGGAATCCTAGTGATGCATGTTACACTCTGCACAGGACCAAATAAATTTGGATGGATTTTTTTTCATTTAATATTTGCACATACCCTTTGACCGAAATTAACGCAAAAGAGGTAAGATTCATAACTGAAATTACATGAAGTTCCCAACGAATGCTATTCGTGTTAGAACACGTGTACATTGATTTAAGGGCACATTAACAAACCGCAGGCAGCCAAATTTGATCTGGAGTCGAGCAGTGCAGCGTGCCTCACAATCAAATTGTAGTATTAACAAAATCGCCAAAAAATAGATTCACTTAAAGGGCGAGTGCAACGCACGCACGCCGGATAAAAAATTTCGCTATGTTAGTTGCTTATGGCAATCGTCTCTGCGTATATGAACTAACAACTACTAATTTGAGTGTAAATTTGAACAGCATATTGCCATTTTCTGAAGTGCTGTGAAATACTAGCATTACGTACGAATTCGCATTTGTAAATCGTTCTGATGGATATGTGTCAGAGAATCCCAATGGCCTGTGCATGAATATCAAGCTCCATCCCATATACATGAGAAAGATACGTGGAGAGAGAGAGAAAGATAATAAAACGAGAGAAAGGCAGGGAGGTCAACCAGAATTGTAGCATCCGTTTTGCTACCCTACACTAAGGGGAGGGTTAAAGAAAGATGAAAGGAAAGCGGAAAGATACGTGGAACCTGTACAAGCAATATTATGGGGGGAAAAACCCTTCTGCGTATTGATGGACATCGTTGTCCACATAATGACTACATTGATTACGATTCAAACACTGCTCACAATGTTACACCCACCAAATCCTGTAATGTTATGAAATGTCGGCTACAGCAAAGGGGGCAATATTCTTATTCGTGACTTCGGACATCGGGCAAAATACACACACACACTGTCGTTTTGTAAGTATACTGAACGGCGTTATTTACCACAAAGTTATGAATAACTGTAGGAATAACGCATGACCTTCAGTAAGCTAACCTAGAGTCACGTGTTTTTTTGTGTTCTTTTCTTTTTTTTTGGGGGGGGGGCAAATTTGATATCTGTCCGTAAATAATGTTTTAATATATGCGCAAAACAATAGGGCCAATGGATCATATAGGCGCAACTTCATGGCGACAACAAGCACAGGGGTTTCTTCTTCAGGCGCTTGTATACCAGATCATTACAAATTTAACTAATCCAATGCAATGTTCCTTTGTAGGTTGTAACAACTGCTGGATTCATACTCGAAAACTTACATTTGGGACCATTGACTGCATGTTTTGTACTTGGCTACACACGAATACACGTAGCGCTTTAAAGGGGTCCTGCAACGCATTTACAAGTAACCATCGAAGGGCTTCATTAAAATAGTTGATTGCCTCTCGAATCAATTAACCCCAGCAAAAATTTTGAGAATCTGTCACGTACCAGCGGAGTTACCGAGATTTGCCGCACGCTGTAATTGCTTTCTCTCTTCTCTCGTCCCGGCGAGCGCACTGGAAGCTAAGCAGGGAGGGATGGCACGGGGGAAAGAAGTTATGTCACGCGCGCGTCATGACATTGGGCACTTTTTTTTCTTCGAACGCGGGGCTTACTTTCAGTGCTATCGCGAGCGCGCGCTCGGGCGCGTGGCGGCCTCCCGCGGCAACCTCGGTAACTATGCAGCTCACGGTGACCGTGAACTATGCAGCCAATGGCCGTGAATTTGGGCATATGGGGCGGTCATTTGGGTATATGGCATCAGTTGTAGAAAAAAAAAGGAACAATTTCTAGCTGACTTTGAAAATTAATTGTAAATTCCAGGCCCCGTGCTGCGCTAAAATGTTTGGCTCGCGCGTTCTCAGGAGCCTCGACTGCCGATCGGCAGCGTTTTCTGACCATGCCGAAAAAGTGTTGCAGGGCCCCTTTAATGAAATTACGAGCAAGAGGCGTAAGTTATGTTTAGAGCAGCGCGACACGACGAAAACAGAGAAACAAAATGCACAAGACGAGCACCGACTTGGAACTGAAAGTTTTATTCTAAGAAAACATTAAAGACAATGAAGCAGAAGAAGACAAAAAAAGTGCAGAATTGAGCAAAGCGATTAAGTAATCTTACGCATCGCTTAAAAGTGCAGGTGTCAAGCAAATATGCATGCAGTCTGTCTGTTAGCGATAACGACGTTTGACTGATGCATGCGTCCTTTATATTTTATTTTATTTTTTATTGCGGAAAGCTTCAATTACTTCTTGAGTGACTTGAAAGCAATGTTTCGATAGCATCTCTGTAACAACAAACACGGGAGTGCAGTCACACATGTTGCAATGCGATGCAAGATGTGTCCTATGCATTCTGTTTTTCTGTATTAGCATTCTGTTGCTCCGCTGCACGTGATAACGTACCACCTCGCTTAACTTTCGATTTTATGTGGCAATCATACACTGGATGCTATCGCTTGGATTTGGGCATACGAAAATAAATTATGCTCCCGTCATGAACTAGGTTGACCTTTTATTTTTAATATGTGGATATGTCTGCATGTTTTCCCGAGTCAAATAAAGAGAACAGTGTTAGTGGTGACCGCCAAGTGATCGCAGTGTTTCGTTTTCGTTTCGATGATGCAATAGTATTGCGCCATAACGTAAGCTGCGCGTCTTTGATTCCGGGCCCTACATTTAAGAGCTGAACATTTTAACAACAAGCTGTCATATTATGTGCAGCAATTTACACGCAAGCGTAAAATTCAATTCAATTGCTCTCGTTCTATTTAGATGTAGCATTTTCTTAACATTCTGGTGTTTGAATCCGACATTGATAACATGAAATAATCTGAATCTGTGTAAACGTTTCGTAATAACTCAGAAGCTTGTTAAAACAACGTCGACTTTTTTTAATATAGAGTCTCGAGGAAAAGTTACAAGGTAAAAGTTCCACCATTAAGTTCGCATAAAAAAAATTGACGAACAGTGTCCATGTTTACGAAACGCAGAAAGGGGTTCACTAAAGGTCATCATGGCAGAGTTTGTACGGCATAACAAAAACATAGTCTTGCAACATACATTCGCTACATACTGAAGCGGCATGTTTACTTAAGGCTGTATAAATGTAGGATAGAGAAGTTCCTTCTGCCAATCAAAGCTCGGCAGTATAGCAAATGCGGCAGCAAGAGTAAGAGAAAGCTCCTCCTGAATCATTCGTATTGGCTGTGCGATAAGAATTACGGCCGCCATTTCCCGATCGCGGTCGTTCGTACGGTTTCATTCTCCTAATTTGTCGAAGCTCACTGGGACAAGTACATGGGCTTCTTTTGTCCTGCAGTCAAGTGGAGCGGCGCTCCATTAAAAAGCAAATGAGTTTTGGAGAGGGAAGACTGATAAGGGGTGAGCATAGTAGTGGGAAGAAGTAGGACGTATTACTTAACACGTATAGCTCAAACCGCTCAGAATGTTCGCTCCATCCTCAAAGGTATATCTGCGCCCCTAAACGGCTGCGCTGGCAAAGATAAGAGCGGGCCTCGGGTATCGTTCGCTACCCAACCGAGGGATCACGGATCACTAGATCGGCACATCGCCGCCCGGCCCGGACTTGAGGCGGTCGGGCGAATGCGGCGCTCTGGAGGCCGCTCAGGATTTTGCCAAGTCGCTTGCCAGCCTCGTTGGCCCGGTCGTCTCAAAGTGAAGGAGGAGAAGCGAGGGCAGTGGCCTTTCGTTCTTGCCTTCATGGCAGCTGCCGCCAGCGAACAGGCGGAGCGGCAACGAGGCGCGCACTTGGCTCTTTTGTCGTTTGAAGTGGCCGAAACAAGGGCTGATCTCAAAGACCCGATATACGAGGAATAAACCTATTCTACCGTACACACACTTTCAACTTCGACGTGTTTATAAGGAAGCGGTCGTTTCGACTTTTACAGCTAGAATGCGAGCTCTCCTATACCGGCTGAACACGGCCTTTGCTTTACCGACTGTTCGACTATTGCCGGCAGACACTGGTGTCGAGTACCTTGAAAATGAGCATCGGTGCGGCACGGCAGAGCGAATGCGGCTGTCAATTTACAAAAGCTTCCTCGCACGATTCCACGCTCTCTTTTTTTCTTTTGTCTATAGTTTGCTGCGTGTCTGCTTCTTGATGCTGAAAAACACAGTTGATGCTGCTATGGCATGGATGTTTGTTCGTCTCTCGCGTAAAACAACCAGTGGGATTAAAAAAAAAATCGCAAGGCTAGAAAATCTTGCGCAGCGCCGGTTTTGCTTTCGCTGAAATTAATAATGCATGCCTGATGCTCTAAGCACCCGCTTAATAAAGCGCGCTTGTTTACAGATGTATATGCAAATCCACTCCTCTTCGGCGCCCACCCCCTCCCCACTTCTCTTTTACCCAGCAGAGTAAGGTGCCAAAGGGGCGGGGGGGCGGGGGTGAGGGAACTCTCTTTCAGCAATGTTTGGGCTTTTGGCTTGTACCCCCGAGCCACCATGGCCGGTGTTCCTGTTTATTTTACTTTTCGCTTCATGTGTGCCTCAAACTTCTACCGCTTTGTTGCATGCACGCCCCCTGCTGCATCGCTGAAGGAAAAACACTGTAAATAAGTATTTGTGAGTGATTTCGTGTGAAGGAACAGTAAACACTGGAAATTATATATCGTCGTAAGGAACCTACAGCGCGTTTCTGTACAGGATTTTTTTTTTTTGACAATACAGATAGAAATCCTGACAGACAAACAGGCCAAAAACCTATTTTGCTTGTCTGCAAGAGGCATCGCAGGGGCTGCCCCTGAGTTTTATGCTCTACAGAAAAAGAAAGGGTGGATATTACGGCTTTTTTGCCCACAGCGAGAAAGAAACAGATAAGCGCGATTTTCCACCCCCTGGGGTTATTTAACGTGCACCTAGACCTAAGTAGACGGGCCTCTAGCATTTCGCCTCCATCGAAATGCGACCGCTGCGT
The DNA here is from genome assembly GCF_013339695.2 of Rhipicephalus sanguineus. NCBI lineage: Eukaryota > Metazoa > Arthropoda > Arachnida > Ixodida > Ixodidae > Rhipicephalus > Rhipicephalus sanguineus. The sequence continues at coordinate 240,388,228 of NC_051176.1, forward strand.
CCGGGATTCAATATCGCCATTAAAATTCGATGATGAATGCCCTAAACTGAGTGCAAATTTTGCAATTTGTAACAAAATGGGTATGCCAAAAATTATGACGCTCTACGACTTCCCCATATAAGCAGCTGCCCTCAAGTCAATAATTAAAAAGTCGATTTCTGTTAATTAGTCCCTTCAGTGTCACTTCAGCTACGGCGAAGTATTTCCGCCTTGACGTAGAGTTCGTGTGAAGACGACAGGAGCCTGACTATCATAGCATTTTTATAAAAAATATATATTGTCTAAAAAGAAACACCCTGTATATGTATGTAGTCACTCCAACCATTACCATCGAGCACTCTTTAGAGCGAATAAAAAATGCAATAAAGGCGCGGCTCCATGCACAAATATATTGCTCAAACGCACACATTGACTGAGTTCGAACGGATAACTGCTTACGACGCAGCTGTGCCGCATGCAAGGGGACAATTTTGTGCTCAGGCTGGCGAATATAAAAGCAATGCCGCAAGCGATGACATGCAGCCCGGTTTGCGCTATTCGACTATGTTGGCAACAATGGAACTCTAGGACATGACGCATAGAAAAAAAAAGTTGATGAACGCGCCCTCCTCATTTGCGAAGATGCATAATCCCACTGGTGAACGGCGATGTTAATCAATACAGGACGACGCCAAGCACACGCGTTGTGCTGTATGGGCGACACGTGTGTTACTCTGGTTAGGTGGTTTTCTTGGGCAGCATCTGGTTGAGAAAGGAACTAGCTGTCTCCTTTCGTTTTCACGCTTAGGAATTTTCTGTTTATATATACATATATTTACTAATAATGAGCAAGCTTAGGAACGGCTAGTGGCTGATACTTTTTTTTTATACATCTAACCACCGTTACTATACCTCTAACGGCTCTATCTTTCTTGTTTCTTTTGCATCTACAATTCTTCCGCTGTTTGAGACTGTTACGTGTTACGTCTTCGGCCCAATACCTTTGTGCGAGAACTGTGCATTTTTTACGAACACACATTCCAACGTGCGGAGAGGTCCTCGTCTCTCCCGTCGTAAAAAATTAAATATGCGGCGGGAGAGCATTAGCGCCAAAGAAAACGGTACGACCATGCAAATGATAATGAGCCAGCAAGCGTGCTCCTCTGGGTTCTTCCTTCTCTCACATGGCGCACAATTCTAAATTCTAAAAAAAAACTTCCTTTATTATTTTTTTTTCCGTTGAGAACGAGCTTCAGTGAACGCTCCAACTGGGAGAAGAAAAATATATATCGGAGCAACATGCTTGAAAACTCAGTACTTCAAACAGAAAAAAAAAACTCATTAAGACACGTAGGCATAACACCGACTTCTTCCACTGATTACCTTAATTTGAAGGCTTTCAAAAAGCTGCAGCGTGCTCTTGGTTAAAATTTAGCGCTAACAGTACACAGCAATAGACAACTTCGCTCTATCGTGGTTTTGGGACGTGAAACCCCAACAATTATTATTACAACTTCGCTTACACGCAACCTTTATAAGCACCCTATGCATTTATATACACACTAAAGGCACTGACGGTTGCCGGTTAGTGATTTACGACAGTTTACAGCTACACTTTTGGATACACTTTGTAACAACAACGTCCGTAAGCAAAAGATGAATTGAATGCACCTCCTTTTCTGTCGTGTTCTTACTGCACACGCGATAATATTGATATAATGTAAAGAAACGTCCTATAGATGTCTAAATGCAGACAAAATTTCTTTAGCGAGCCTAGACCCAGGCCATCGATTTGCAGGATATTCAATTAAGTTGCCTCCGTCACAGTCCCTTCCAAGCCATCTAAACCGACCATCTAGCCGCAGACAACTGTACACAATCAGGCACACGCGCGCGCGCGACGCCAGCTCAGCGCATTCGTGTTCAGACGCTTCGAGCGTTTGGTGATGATGGTTTCCTCCAGGGTTTTTTTTTTCCTGCAAGCGACAGCGCTGAGCCACTTGGAGCGTTTACAGTACGCTGGCGGAGTGTCGTCGAGCAGCGGTCAATCGGCCGTGGGTGCAGATAAACACATTATAACACTTCATCAACGACTACGCTATAGGCATTACACAATCATGCTTAGATGTTTTCTGCTGAGAGTTTCTACATGAGGTAACTTCATGCGTACTAACTTATGTCAAACTATTGAAATCGAATGGGGAACGGAACTCCGCTAATGATTTAATGACAAACATAGTGAGAAATTTGAAACGAACGATGTGCAGTGTCCATACTGGAGGGGAAAGTCGGGAACTCGCCATAGCTTTACTGTCATTGTAATATGAACGACGTCATTTTTTACTCTTAGCTTAAGCGAATAAGTATTTAAAGTACAGGTCAGCATTTATGTATTTATCATGAACTGCACGATCCTTTGTTTGCACGTGCATGGAAACTATCTTTGAGCTGGAATATACAGACACATCGCCTCTCATGAAATATTTAGTTCTAAAACATCCATGTCAGACGCTCCATTATATCACATGATTTCTTTATTATTTATTGTCTCATCATGCTTTCGTTTCTTAGTGTTTGCCTAGAGTGTATATACACAAAAAAATGTTAAACAACAGTCGTTGAAGCCACAAATAATGGCAATCATAACCAGGTTTCGAGAAAGTTTGCTTGTATGACTGGCTAAAGAGAGAAATTTATGGTCTAAAGCTCACCGCAAATAGTTGAGAAGACATTGCTGTTGTACTTGTTCCATAATGCAGATTACAGCCCTCTATATATTTTAAAGAAACTGGGTAGAGAGGGGGCAGGAGGTTTATGAAATACGCTGACACTACCACCGCCTTTAGAGGCGCCCCTGTCCGTGAAATACGCGAATGAACACCAGTGTCAACAAATGCAAGGGCGCAGGAAATCGAAAAGCACAGCACCCGGAAAGCAAAATGAAGATAAAATATGGCGTAGAACGATGCTCTGTAAATAAATACGCCGCCGGCGAATACAAGTGCCGTAACGGTAAATAAATGCATTGCGTGATAGTTCGCTATGTTCTCGCACGGCTACTCGCGATTGTGAAACAGCTCCCGTAACAATAGGCCCTCGAGCAAGCACGGAGCAAGCAATGCGTCTGGCGTTGTCGTGTTGTCGTTTGCCGCGACGGTTCATTTTTCATGAGACGGCCCGACTGACGGCAGACGCCGCACTTATCATAAGCGTTGGAGCATGTGTTGCGCGCACCGCAATCTGCATCACAAGTCATTAGATCCTACTTGCGCATGCAGGTGTCCGATACTTGATGGTGCAACCGCTTAAGGTGAAAGCATCGGCAAGTTGGGTACTGGTGATCGACTAACAGCATCGCAAGCGCAAACAAATGAGGTTTCACAAAACAACTATATTGCTGTTTCGCTTTCAGCGAACTTTCGCTTTTCGCACATTCTTTCTGCCCACTGCTTCCAATTACGCACTGCCACTTTCCCCTGACGATACACAGCCCGCCGCACCTGAAAAAGGAAATGTGTGAAGTGAAAAGCCTTCCCATACTGTTATTGTGAAGAATCAGCACGGACGAGTACTTTTTGGAGAACTACAATAGCAGACAGGAAAATATTTTTCGGCGATTAGCAATTTCGATATACAAGCTTTGGAGTGTAGAGGTAAAATCAAGAGGAGCGGGACTCATGCAAGCACGCACCCCCCCCCCCGTATATATAATATATATATATATATATATATATATATATATATATATACGAAACCATGGTTAGCACCTTATAATCAGAAATCTTATACACGCGAAAATGCGGTACTCGCTGTTGTTTGCGCAAACGTATTGCGCGTTCTTTTAATCTGCATGTGGTATTTAACGATTGCTATAGTTGAAAAGAAAGAAAGAAAGAAAGAAAGAAAGAAAGAAAGAAAGAAAGAAAGAAAGAAAGAAAGAAAGAAAGAAAGAAAGAAAGAAAGAAAGAAAGAAAGAAAGAAAGAAAGAAAGAAAGAAAGATAAATCATTGTAGGGAACATCGAAGAAAAAAAGTGGTGCTTCGCATACGTGGCAAAAGCTTCCGAATAATGAGTGATTTAATGCGACGCGAGGTACAGGTACTGAACACATCTATTGCAGAAGCATGAGCGAAAAAAAGAAGGACTGCGACGTCATTCGCGACAAAGTATGGCATAATCGTAAATGCTATGCGTATACGCAATGCTGGGCAGTATCGAAGATACATGTATCTTAGATACTATCTTAGATACTCTATGGGTATCTTGTATCTGTATCGCGATACGTCTCGAAATACGAGTATCTGTATCTGTATTTCCGATACATTCGAGAATGTATCGTGTATTTTAAGATACAAGATACTTGTATCGTAACACAACCATGCGAAACAATAATCGTTGGCCAAGCTCTGCTTCTAAAGCTGGTACTGGTGCCCCTCAGCCATCTGACTAAGTCTAAGGGCAGTAACGTTATTTTATTTTTACGCCAGAGTCATTCAGTGAGGGTAAAAGATCAGGAAGACAAGCACGCGGACGTCTACTCCCTGCCCATATACCTTTTGTTTTCTCGATTTCTTTCCCTTTTAGTTGCGCCAATGCCGCGACAGTTGCTCTTAGCCACTGTCGTGTGCCGCGTACTTAACAGCATGCGGCGTCTATCGCGCAAACTTTGATGATGTTACAGTGTCGTTATTGAAGATTCGCTTGCGTCTTGCTCCGTAACAAAATCTGATGCGTGCAAGAATGGGGTTGCTTTGCGTCGCGTGGGTTTTACATATCAGCGATTTGAAGGATCTCGTGGATGTAAGTTTGACTTGCATGGAATGAGTTAACTTATGTGCAAATAAGATTCTAACAACTTTAGCACCACTGGTACTGATGCTAGACCTAATAGAGCAAGCGGTTACCTAACAGAAAATATATTGGCGTACCGTATTTTTCAGTTCCGCCTACATTTATTCAAAGAATTTATGAAATCATAACTTGATCATTAGCACAAGTGCTTTCTTAGCTGTCATTTTGCATCACATACATTACCTAGGTCTCTGCACTGTTTTCCCGGTCTGGTCACCGCAGTATGTATTTTGTACCGCGCTCCCAAAATAGGATTTCTGCTTTACTCTTCTAACTGCTTTATTTCTACTACTGTTTACATATTTACACGTTGCCAAGGCGATTTTGAAAACAAATATACTATTACGTGGGCGTGCCTTGAGTACACAATACAAAATATTCTGCTTACCGCTTAAGAAAACAGCAAAATTGAGTTTGCATTATAACAATGGAAATCACTAGAAGCCATCGTAAAGATGTTAGGAAGGGGATTCGAGAAACGCTCTTATACCGAATGCTCCGTTTTACTCATGAGCGTCCCAGCGAGCCGTTTCAGGCAATTTTCCATAGGCACTGAATTTTCTATTGTCTCAACAGGCAAACCTACGATACTTGATGCTCATAGCTATTGGACGCCGTGTGTATTGTGTTCCTGCACTCATTCAATGTGAATGCTTGATACGGAACCACCTCTCTATTTTACTTATATTTGTTTTCCTGTTTTAGTCCTCCTTAAATATTTCTCGCATTACTAATCGCCACGTAATGGGAGCTATAAGCGGCAATAGCGCGAATAGCGGCGGTGTCCTACGACGCTTTGTGCAACTGTACAATACGTCTGAGATATTTCTGTGTTGCACATGTTCTCTCGTTGAAGAAAAATTGCTAAAATATTGCACGTTAGTGAGTATATCAACAAAGAATCCCTTACGCCAGCAGCTAAGTAGGACATGGGAATTCATTGCAGTTTTACGTCATCTACATATACACAACGGGTCTCAAACTCAGCTTAAAGCCGGCGGGCCGTAGTCGCGAAATTTAGCTCCAAAGGCCGGGACAGTGAAGATGGTGGGGTCGGAGAGAGCTTGAACAAAATGACGTCGCCATTTGAAAAGAAGACTTTCCCATATCTCATATATAGGTCATTTCTGAAGGGGATTTGGAGTCAGGATTCGAGAAACATCGATAGCGATGTGCACAACGAGTGAAATCTACGCGGATTGAAACATAGAGTTTTTGTTCCACGATTATGTTTCGGCACATGGTGACCACATGTTCCTCACGAAAGAAATGCTTGAGACCAGTCATGTCTGTATAGCTCACGAACACACTTATTTAGAAAATAAAAACAAATGGGATGGACGCGGTCATGTGTGCCGGCCGGGCCGCCAGCGAACGGTCTCAAGCCCCGTATACACCATGCGCCCCCCCCCCCCCCCCCCCCCCCCCCCCCCCCCCCCCCCCCCGAAAAAAAAAAGTCGCTACCAGCGTTGTTGCGTCTGTACATCTGTCCGGATATGCGGCATTGTGCAAACTGTCTTTTACGGAGAAGGTAAAAGTCCACACCGGTATTCGCGCCGTAGTGCGAAGGCTTCTTATTGACGTTATTGTGATTATATGGCAAACCGGTAGCTGGTCGACAAGCTAAGCAGCGACTCCCATCAATTGAAAAAATGACAAGCAACACCCGCTGTCAGCGAAGTGTATAAAAAAAGAGTTGTCCTGTCAAGAAGCTTAAAGAAGCCCCAATAAGTTCTTTTGGAAGGAAACTAATGTACTTTGAGCAAGCAGGCCAAAACTTTTGAGATACTAAGAGACATTTCATTCAAGTCAAACAAAATAGGTCACAGTTAAGAAATTTCCAAGCAGACATTTTCGTGTATAGATGTTTGCAGCTACATTATATGGATCTATAATAATAAATTTGAGAATGTATCGAAGTATCTTAAGATACAATTGGCAAGTATCGTATCGGATACAATTATTGCGGCAGTATCTTGTATCTGTATCTCCAATACTTCTTGCATGAGTATCTTGTATCGTATCGCGATACAACTTCAAAGTATCTTTGCCCAGCCCTGCGTATACGTCATGGGGTCCTTGCTTAAAGCAGGGTCTGACCATGTTAAATAATGGTCATGGCCATTTCTTGCAGCAGCCGCATCGCTTTCAAACACCGAAACGGCGAACGATTTCGAAACTACTGGAATAGGCTGTTGCCCTTGTGAATTCAGTTGCGTTTGTCACAGTGGCCTCTTCCTCAGCCCTAATTAAACGTACACTTGGGGCTACTCTGTGATTACAAAACGCCTACAGAGTGAATACGTGTCATACTTTCATAAAACTACGAGTAGAGCACGTTCGTTGTTGCTTGCTGCTGTTCGCAAATTATTTTTTAACTCTGTACATCCGACCACTGGTGCTCAAATCGATTGTTCGGGGTAGCAACTGCGCAGAATATTACTTTTGTGTCTGCGTATTCATCCGGTTGCAGTGGCGCGTTGGCGAAAGCAGTATCCGTTTTGTTTTCGCACTGACGGGGACGTATGGGACATGAGGACGCGAGCCATTCACGACGCAAATCTCTCAGCTTCAGTTTTGACTGGAAGCACGTTTGCACTTGTGAAGAACACTTTCGCGGGCGAAGACGTTATTCGTGCACATTGCGTGCACACAGAACAAAAGTACATTGCAATAGCATAGATAGATAGAGTATACACGCTATCTCATTATTGAAAAACTAGAGCTTCGAAACGAGGAGGCACTAAGAAGATGACACCAGACAGGAACTCTCCCGCATCTCAGAGTGATTTGTGAGTGACTTGCGGAAGCCCCCTCAGAGTGATGAGTGAGCACCTGTTTGTATTATGAAGGTGCATTTAAAACACGCTCGTCTTCTTAAGATCCGCCCTATACAGAGCAGCCGTGCTGTCAACTTCTTCATTCGTTGTCAACTTCGTTGTTTTTCCTGCTTTCTAGACTTTCTTTTCTTTCAATACTGAATGAAATTGTTGTCTCTGCAACGACTGCTATTCTTAAAAGCTCTAAGCAGAAGCCATTGCGAGGACACTCGCAGGCCTGCCGTCTTATTTAAGCTGAATTAACATTCTCGCCCCGTGACACAACACCGCACACCAACGCTATAGCTCTTTGCGGTTACCTCTTAATAAGTGCCTTACGGCGGCAGCCTCACTGTCCTTTCGCTAAAGTAGCAGTCTGTCCGGCAAGGTAGCGTGTGCATACAACAGATCATCGGTGTTTCAAATAATTTTTTCTAACACCAGTCGCCAACTCAAGGAAAGGAGTAAACTAAGCCTCGTTACCTTCTATTCGTCGAGTTCATGTGATTTGCCAATACAACGTTATGCATCGTCCGTGAAGGTTCAGTGACTACACGGTCCTCACGGTCGAGTATTCCGATGCCCTCCCTTAGGGCGGTCTCTCATAGTCCGGTCTAGGGCGTTAAACACCATCCATAAACGAATAAACAAAATTTACTATTCCCGCTGAAAGCAAGGAGTTCCATATTGTTACGCGCGAAGGATACCGAGAAGTATACGACTGAAGGGGCCGCTTATTTGGTCGCGAAGGTGAGCGCATGAGTGGCCAACAGGTTGGATATGCCAGCGCCGTCGTCTTCTCTCTAGCTGCCTCGGAGCGGCAAGCACGTTCACCGGCCTTCGTTTTCTTTGTCCATATGCGCAACAATATGTAAAGCCATGTACCATACGCTATCTGCTTAGAATGAGCAATCGCACTTAACGTCCCACTCTGACTTCGACATTTTGCGGGGTACTGGGCCTTCGCCTTTATGTGGCAGCTAAAATTAAACTGTATAGTTAGGAGGAAGGACACAGCGAACTGATATCACGTGGCAGGGTTCGCCGCAATGTTTTGTGCAAACCATGCCTCTTGGCTGGCAGCGTTCATCCCATAATATTGTGATGTATAATTTAAGCACAAACGCATTTCGTGCTAAGTTACTTTGCAAAAATATTCCATTGCATACCCGGTATACAAACAGCATCAAATAAATGAAGCGAGGCAACTTTTCCTGTCAAATATTTGCGTGGCAGGCACGCGAGGTGGCGCTGAGACAAGACCTCGACGTCCCATCGTGGGAGGCTTGAGCCCGGGTCGACTAAAACCCTGTAGAAAAATGCAATAAAGTTACAACCAACCAACCAAAACTCGCAGTATGGACATTCCAGAGTGGTAGATTTATGTCCTTCTACTTATGTCATCGCCTCTCGCAACGCCTTCTTTCCCCATATAGAAAAGTCTAGCGAAAATAAAGGTAACGACCAAGCCTGGTTGCCGACTAAAATGTATTTGTCCTTCGGATAAGAAACGTTGAGACATATCCGGCATGGGCCGATAATGCTGAGCTATTACTGGAAAAGATTGGTGAATGTGGGTCGATGCCGAAAGCGGTGCGGTCTAACACAATGTCTTCAAGCACTAGCGGTCACAAAGGAATACTGCGTGAAACTGGCACTCGACGCACGCGCAAAATGTCTCAATGACCTAGCTGGCTTCGGCACGAGACTTGTGCATGCGATCATGGCTTGATCATTAAAAACATCAGGTTTCTCTGCATGGCGGCGCATGTTCGATCACACAATCGCTCACTCTTTTCATTCGAGAGGTTCTAACCATGGCTGACAGGAACCCGTTCAGCTACCTACAGGAAAGTGCCAAGAATTCGCGTTAGAATTGAAATAGCGAGTCCATACCACCGTTCGTTCGCCTTCTCTTCGCAATGTCTTTCAATATGAGTGTCGAAGTCGTTTCGGTAAGACATCGGTGATAATGGGGAGTTGTGCTGAACCAACTAGACCAATGTTCGCAATTACGCAAATTGCAGTCATGCATAACCGACCAGCTCAAAATCTGACGTTACTGAGTTGGGCAGCTTTCAATCCATCTGCGATCGAATCGTCGTTTTTGCGGGCAATGTCTCTCCAGCGCGCGTATTCCATACGATGTGGAAGCATGGTCAGATTAACTATATAATGCATAGGCATTTCTATGCCTACTCAACGAGAAAACTGTCCACCATTCCCTCTGTCGCGTTAGACGATCATCGCTGCAAAGAAATAAATGTACAAAATAAAATTAATTTTCTTGGCAGTGCTGGATTTCGAACCCAGGCCACCAGGCTCTAGGCCTTGACCACTTGGCTACACACCCATCCTTGGAGAATGTGAATATATCAAAGACATACGAATGCGTTGCACACGCGCTGCAAAACAAACGTACGCGTAAAAGTAAACCACTTTCCATGCAAGTTTCGTTGTCTTTCGTGGTAGTGGAATAAAAGCCCTCTTTAGGACAAGTTCTAAAGCCAACATAGATGATTGTACACATCAGGAACATTCACACTTTGCGAAATTTTTATGCCACACATACGTTTCATTCGTGGCGGGATAGGCCTTCCATGGGGCCATTCCACACGTTGACGTACGCTAGAAAGAAGGTGAAATTCTAGAAAAGGCTGCAACCTACAATAAAACTCTGCGCTAAAACTCAGACTACCCCGAAAGGAGATTCTGCGTGGATTTTTTGAAGGCAGATTAACAGGATGGCTTACCTATAGGTTCATTGATTTTTACCTAGGTGGGAACGGCAACATTGCAATAATTATCTATGTGCGAAAATCATTTAACCTGCCGTGTGAAGCATCTCCATGCAAATGTATTCGCAAATGATACGTGTCAGATTCAGCATAAAATTACATCAGGATTCCGCTATTCAGAAAGCTAAGACCCGAACCAATACAAAGAAAAAAAAAACAGCGGCGTACATTAAAGTTGGCAGAGATGACTGGCAGACTACTGTGTAAGACTAATATTGCTCTCAGTTTTCAACAGTCAAACCACCATGATATAGAAAATAGGCAATAAGATATGTGAAAACCACTTTGTTAATTTTGATGCGAAAGCACTCGTATTCGTAATCATGATAAGTACCAAAGAGATGCGACACGGAAGCCCGCGCGCATTCCAACTAAACATTGATCTGCTTCCCCCCCCCCTACAGGAATGAAAAAAAACTTCGTTCTCAGTCAATCTGCTCTGAATGGCTCGCAAATATTGAAAGTGAATTCCTGAAAACAAATCGCCAGATGGAAAATATACGTGACGTCAGATCTCTGGTGCTTGGAAAATCGTCGCGCTTTATCTGCTCTGGAAAAGAACGTATCCAACGAGCAATATGGTGCTTTCACGACGCGTGATAGCACCGTACTCATTACCTCTAGTGTTTGCAGTGCGCTTCAGACTGATGGTGTTTGTATACAGGTTGCCGAGGCGTATGCGAATCATTAGTGATGTGAGAATTATCGCCAGTGGGAGCGTCGCTTCCTGGCTTGGCTTCGGCTTTTCAGATAGGTTGAATAGTATAGCCCAATCACTTTCGAGGTAGATATCTCTTTATTAATTTCTTGGCGATGTTCTAATGGAGCTTCCCGATATCTAGAGTGATTTGAACACTTCATGACAGTGGCTGTCCAGGTATGCACGTCTCAACGCTGCAGTGACAGCGTTGAGCTCACTGACGTGGACAGAGGTGGCCACCCACCTCCGGGCCCGGATGTGGGCGGCCACCTCAGTCCAAGAAGGCGTGAGTTCGAACTGATAGCCTAGCCCTGTTCACCAGCTGTAGCTGGTCCTCGGGATTGGGGCTTGTCAGCTGTGCCTCCCACTGGTCCTCTGTAGATGATTAGACGGGCGTTGTTTGAAAATCCTTGTTTCTTTTCAGACCATGTGGTAGAGTGTTTGACAACTTGCAAAGTATGCTATCGCTTCCATGTGTTACAGGATACATCGCATGTAGAAAACCTTCTTTTTCTTTGCTTTTGTTGTCGCTGCAGACCAACCTGCTCCTTAGTGGCGGCCACTGTTAGCGCCACCTCTCCTGGCAGAAGGCCGGGCCGGTAGATTTCTTTTCCCTCTGGGAAGGGAGCGACGATGGACAGATACAAGCACAGCTCCCAGAAACCAGAGTTCAGTAGAAATAGCTATACAGGCCTAAAAAAGAAATTTCTCGATCTTTATTAAATGGAGGTTTTGTTTAAAGGAAAGTCCATTGTATGCAGGTTGCCTTTATTTGTTTTTCTTTCTTTTTTTACGGTTTAGACCGTACACACTTGTTTACAAAATGCTATGACAGTCAGGCACCTGTCGTCTTCGCACACGAACTCTACGTCGAGGCGGAAGCGCTGTGTCGCAGCTAAAATGACATTCAAATGACTCATTACCGAAAAATAGTTGATTAGCTTTTTTAATTATTGACTTGCGGGCTTTTGTTTATATTGGAATGTTGTAGGCCGTCATAATTTATGGCATACCCATTTTTTTGCAAACAGCAAGATTGTACGCAATTTTAATCGAATTTTAACGGCGATCTCGGATGAACGCGTCGGGCGCGCAGGAAACACGGTCGCTCTGTTACGTTAGACCGGAAGTACTCGTGAAAAGGAAGCGAGTAAATTTGAATGAAGGCGCGTCCAAGCATAATCTGGTCAGGAAAAACGGCTATTAGTCTGAAATATAGACAACTGGACCGCTTAGTTTCTGTATGCGATCTGTTTTGCTAATCTGATTCTTATTTAAACTATAAAAATGCGCGAAAGAGTATTTCGTCTGTCTGCAATAAGACGCGCCGCTGTGACTGCCCCTGAGTTTTATGCTTTACAGAGAAAGGAAAGGTGGACATTGCGTTTTTCTTGCACATAACGCGAAAGAAACAGATAAGCACCGAACATCACACGCAAAGGTAACGCCATCCGCTGGTGCTAGTGAGATGACGTCCCGCTTTCCACGCCAACATAATGGCGCGACGCGCCTTCATTCGAATTTCGCCCCTTCCTCGTTACGGTATGTTTCGATCTGACGTAACTAAGCGGTTGCGTTTCCTGATTCCTGCACTCCGGGCGGGCTGGGTTTCCGTATCGCCATTAAAATTCGATTATGAATATCTCGAACTACGTGAAACTTTGTGATTTCTAAAGAATGGGTACGTCATAAACTGTTACTGCCTAAAACGTTTTCCTATAGACGACCACTCTGAAGTCAGTAACTCAAAAGTTCATTAACGAGTTCTCTTTCATTAGTCACTTCAGTGGCACTTTAGCTGCGGAAAAGTATTTCCGCCTCGACGTAGAGTTCACGGGGGAATATGACAGACTGTCATACCACTTTCAATAAAAATCTGTATTGCCCCCAAGAAAAAAAAGACACCCTGTATATTTATGCTGAAATCTGTCACATGAAACGTTAAACAGATAATGCAGTTTATTGCTATGACTTCCGATGTAAGCGCGCAATTTCGTCGGGCTTCATGTTAACTTATATAGCATCTCTGCGCTTGAAGTCATTAGAGGTCATGTATTAATATTTATTACATTTATTTTTAAAACGAAAGTGTTTTATGCCGGGGTCCACCACGGCTCCACTGACACATTTCCGTCACGGATATTACGTTGTAAAATATAAATACTAACATATGGCAAAGAAAAAACTATAAGAAAAAGTTCCGTCACCGGTAGTCGAACTTACGACCTCTCGATCGCGCGAAACGACTCCGCCACAGACGGCATGTTCTCTGCTATGCTAACGGCGAACTATTTATGTACGCCATTTGCCGGTGGCGGTACTCAGAGATCGGCGGTACAGTGTGTTTTCGTTATCACTAGCGAGATGGCGCGAAGGGTTCGAAGAGCGTGCTTTAAAAGTCGTCCCCCACGCGGATTAGCGCGCGCCTCGACAGGGCGTGGTCGCTCGTGCGGGTGCTTATCTCGTGTTCTCGGTGGTTTGTACGTCTTGCGCTCTGCCTGCAAGTTTCCGTTGAGAGCACGAAGGTCACCTCGCTCACTGCAGCGGCGGCTTTTGCGAAAGGAGCGCGCTGCTCACACAGAAATAAGTTACAACTGTGACAGTTCGCGCTCATCCTGTGTATGTTCTTTCCGCGCGTCCTTTCTGCTTGAGCAGCGCATTGCAAGTTTCGAGCGGCTTGCCGTTCTTCGCGTAACATTAGAATTTGATGCTGTAGCATTCATTCCTTCGCGCTTGGGGCGAAGGAATGCACAAAAAACGCTCAACTACGTCTGTGAAGACACGTTTCACTTTCGTGTTATACCGATTCCTATGACATAGGGATCAGCCATGTTTTTATCTTTTATGGGTCTATATTCTCAGGATTAATGCAAGAGGGAGTCATAGAGCTAGAAAAAGACTCCCAGGAAGACTCTCTATCAGTAATGAACAATATACGATAATTGACTCGTCATTGGCGACGTACGAATGACTACAAAAGTAAAACAGCATACTGCCGCAAAATATTCAAAAAGAGGAACATCTGAAAAGTTGGGAAAGATTTTTCTTTTTTACTGAGACAACATGAAGGGGTGGTTTAAATTTATTTCATAATATGTTTAATCTCTGCCATATGCATTCGAGATACTCGGCTGCCCAAGACTGAAAGAGCAATATGCGAGGTATGCGTTCGGCAGAGGAACATGCTTGAGTACACAATTGCGCAAACACGTATTAAGCGCCATCATTCCTCAGCGCACGTTTTATATGGTACAGAGCCACGCGGACAGAAGGTTTTCTGCCTACAGCCTATCTGGATTGGCCATATATCAGCAATCGTCCGAAGCCTGCACGAAAGGCTGTTAATGCGCGACCTTCTAAGTACGCGTGGATTAACAAAACACCGATACTTGCTGCTTGTTTTCAGGCCCTTTTTCTGACACTCTGCAGTTACAGGCGCGAAATTGTATTTGTAATAGTCGTATCACGCTCATAATGGCTAAATGAACTTTGCGGTGTTTTCATTGCCTTGTCTTCTCAGAGGATGGCATGCATACCTCACCCAGACGACATAAATATATACTCATTTAGGGCACCGCGTCTGCAATAATTAACGGAGCGTAAGAGTGCATTCTGAAGAAAAGGTATTTGTATGTTTATTGTGATAATAGCTCCAACGTTTATCACTGAGGTCAGGTGTGCGTTTTAAGCCTTTCTACGCTTGGTCTTTCGCGCATTCTTCGTTGTCTTGATAGTGATATTGACGTTGTGTGTCGGTACAACCCTTGTGCACTTGTCTGCCCGAAGGGGCATTCACCCTTTCTGCGGAGAGCATGATTAATGCGTACCTGCTTAGCCCAATGGCTCTTTTTATACTGCGATGAGAGCGAGGCAGCCACGCGACGTTGCAGTAAAAACAAAGCAAACGGGAAGGAGTCCCTTCTTCGGCGCGAGGTAATGCGACTGCGCTGTCGTCCACAGTGCTTCGCTGCACGTCGTCGCACGTCGCTGACATACGGAAACGCTGTCTCGCAAAGGAGTTCGCGCGCCTTAGACACATCTAAGGTGTTGGAAAGAGGGAGAAAGCGTTGCTAGCATGCCACGCTTCCGTGTTGCTCCTCACCTGTGTGCCGCGGATAAAGCTCATCGTCCATGCCGTCCTTAAACGAGCAAGTGTAACTCGCCGAATGGACTTACCAGTGGATGAGAAACATGACTCTTTTTTTAAGTTACTAGGAGTGAGGCTATAGGATGTTCGCGAATGTGTGTGTGTTTGTTTGTTTGTTTGTTTGTTTGTTTATGTTTGTTTGTTTGTTTGTTTGTTTGTGTGTGTGTGTGTGTGTGTGTGTGTGTGTGTGTGTGTGTGTGTGTGTGTGTGTGTGTGTGTGTGTGTGTGTGTGTGTGTGTGTGTGTGTGTGTGTGTGTGTGTGTGTGCGTGCGTGCGTGCGTGCGTGTGTGTGTGTGTGTGCGTGCGTGCGTGTGTGTGTGTGTGCGTGCGTGCGTGGTGGTGTGTGTGTGTGTGTGTGTGTGTGTGTGTGTGTGTGTGTGTGTGTGTGTGTGCGTGTGTGTGTGTGTGTGTGTGTGTGTGTGTGTGTGTGTGAGAGAGAGAGAGAGAGAGAGATGAAGATAAAACACGCCCTCAGCTACTCCATTTCATGTGGTCCTGCAGCAAAAAATTTCAATAATAACGATGAATCGAAGAAAAGTGAAGGTAAGCTGTCACAGGTAAGCTGTAGACGTGAATCAACACAGAAGAAAGACGTGTACATGCAGCTTTTAATCTTCGGTGAAGGAGCGTTTTTTACGTACTAACAAACTATACGGAAAGTTCAAACATAGACCTCAGTTTCACTTCGATTTATGTACGGTATACAACCTAAAGTACACAACTGCTTACCCTGCATACATTGCTACGTAACCTCACTCATCACACAGAATTATCAAAGCTTGCGTCTGCTACAGTTGATTAATTGACCGCGGATCAAGAATCGAGGACTCGGATTCACGAAAACCTCTCACGCGAGAATGGTTCGTAAAACAAAATTCCACCGATGCAAATGGTGAACATACTGGCGGAGGCGAATTCGCCTCCTGTGGTGTATATTTATTAGTTAATTGACTACTGTTGTTTAAATGACCTATTTCGAGCACTCAAAACGGACCTGGAAATAGTTGAGGATTTCGTGTATCCTGTATCCTCCTTAATTAAGGCTCTTTTTGTGCGTCGCTTCTATATATAGAGTGAATGCGATCGATATATCTCTGTGTCTGTTTCAGAATATCTGCAGCAGTAATGAATTCAACAAATCAATTATTTTCATATAGCAAGGATATACCATATACCTGCGTGGAATCACATTTCCAGAGTTCAGCAAGATGTCCCCAATATTTCGTCCAGTCTTTCAATTTCACCGTCATGCAGCGTCATTAATTATGCGGTGCCCGCAATGCAAGCTGGCCCAGTTTGGCTTACCCGCAATGCGAATTTTAGTGTGATGACTAGAAAAATGCTGCGTATATGCCACACATAAATTGATTTTGTAAATATAAACCACGTAGATAAAAATTCGGCAGATCCCACGCACTGTGGGAATCGATGTAATGCGAAGCAGCCAGCAAAGAGCTGCATTCATCGCTCTGATTGTCTTTGAGCCAAATAAATCATTCATGCCATGGCATCTAGTTCACCATATATCGCATGTTTGCCATGCACGCATGCATGCACAACCTGGTTTATACCATGATTATGAAACGTATATTCTGGTATATACAATGCATGACCTGTCATTTATGTCTACGCACTCGTGTCATGCCATAGACTTTTTTGGCATATATCCAGTTAACAAAACGGCCGGAAGCGCACCATGACAGTATCAGGTAAATCATACCGTACATGACATGCATATAACATCATTCGCATGTTAGGACCTGTTATTTATGTTCGTCATACAGTCACATCGCGCAATACTAATTTTCGGTGTGTATCTGGTGTATATCAAACGAGTGAAACGGCCGCGAATGCACCATGAGCGTGGCATGTAAATCATGACATACATGACATGCATCTCATGGTTCTCATGTTACCACCTGTTATTCATGTTCTTCACACAGTCCCATCCCGCAATAGCAATTTTGGTGTATATCAATCTAGCGAGACGGCCACGAGTGCGCCATGAGTATAGCATGTAAATTATGTCGTACATGACTTACATGTCATGAATTTCATGTTACTACTCTCATTTACGTTCGTCATACAGTCGCGTCGCGCCATATCAATTTTGGTTTATATCAAGCTAGCGTAACGGCCGCGAATGCACCATGAGCGTGGCATGTAAATCATGTCGTACATGAAATGCATGTCATGATTTTCATGTTACCACCTCTCATTTACGTTCGTCATACAGTCGCGTCGCGCAATACCAATTTTGGTGTATATCAGTCTAGCGAAACGGCCACGAGTGCGCCATGAGCATGGCATGTGAATGATGTCGTACATGTCATACAAGTCATGATTGTCTTGTTGCCACCTCTCATTTACGTTCGTCGTACAGTCGTGTCGCACAGTATCAAATTTGGTGTGTATCAAGCTAGCGAAACGGCTGCGAATGCACCATGAGCGTGGCATGTAAATCAGGACATGCATGTCATGGTTTTCATGTTACCAACTGATTCATGTCCTTCATACAGTCACTTCGCGCAACACCAATTTTGGTGTATATCAATCTAGCGAAATGGCCGCGATGGCTCCATGAGCGTGGCATGTAAATCATGTCGTACATGACACGCATGTCATGATTTTCATGTTACCACGTGTCAGTTATGTTCGTCATACAAAAATGTCTCGTCATACCAGTTTTCGTATATATCCATTCATTTAAACGGCCGCTAGCGCCTCGGGATCATGTCATGTATGTCATGCTGCACATGACATGCGTGTCATGATTTGCACGTTAGGACTTGTCAATATGTTCGTCATGAACTCTTGTCACGCCATAGCAATTTTGGTATATATGAAATTAACGGAACGGCCGCAAGAGCCCCATGGCCGTGGAATGTAAATCATGCTCTTCATGACATGCGTGTCATGATTTTCGTGTTCTGACCTGTCATTTATGTTCATAATACGGTCATGTTATGCCGTACCAATTTTGGTATACATCCGACTAACGAAACGGCCAGGAGAGCACAAAGTCGTAGGCGGCTAGATAGATAGATACGCTCAAAGTCGCAGAAGTTCGCTAAGAAATGCTTCGCATTTAAAAACACTTTGAACCGAATACCTTCCTGAACAGGATTTCGGAGGAGAACAAACGCAATATAATACATTCCATTTATGACACGTATAAACTATGACACCACTAAACTACACTCTAAAAAATCCGATGCTTACCTAAGCGTGTGTTTTAAGGTTTTTTTACACGCCTAAAGTATGCGTGATATTTCTCCACGCTTACCGATCACGCCTACTAAGAGTGATGAGCGCCATACTCTTCACGCATAGCAGGCGTGACATACGAACCACTTTTCCCGCGCTTATCATGGCGTGACGGCTGTGCACGCTTAAAAACGGCGCCGATTATCCTCGCCAAAGGAGGAAAGAGACGGAGTGGTGGAGTGACGCCACTCCCTCTCCCGTCTCTCCCTTGCGGTCAGCTTGAAGCACCGGTCGATGCCGGCGAGGGCCATTTCTTCGAAGCAAGCTTTGCTCAGAAAGCTGTTCTTTCCTCTCCACCTTGTGAACTTGACAAGTGCTGAATGTCCTGCAGAGAAATTGCGCGAGATAATACCGCGAAGGATGCTGAAACTAACTTACTAACAAGCGCTTTTGGTAAGCCGTGGTCCATTTGAAGGATGCAAAACAATATAAGGTGTGAACAAGCCCCAACCTTTTTTTTTTGTCCGAAGGGGCGAATGCCCTCTCAAACATGTGCACGCTGTGACACGCTGCGCGTTCAAAGATAGCGAACCATGCGCACTATGTCTCGGACTACATCACAGCATTTTTTCCATTAAATATTCAGTTTCTCGCGTTCTTGACTAAAAATACCTTTCGAAATTATTTTTTCCTGGCGTTTTCTTCAAAGAAACGCGAAGGTTATGAACAACAGAAGAAATGCGACAAGTGTATATATATATATATATATATATATATATATATATATATATATATATATTATTTGTTCCAAAAATCTGATGTAACGAAACGATGGCTCAATTATAGTTAGAGGTGAGCGCTGAAACATTTTCATAATGTTGAGGATGCTGAAGTTGGCATACATCGTCTCTTTATATCTGCAATCAACGGCTGGAGCGACGCACCATGGCACCACCTCACCCAAAACTGAACAGAGAGCAGTCTAGAGACTGGCGCCGCCTGCAGACTAGCACATACCTCAACCTACACACTTTCGAAGATACACCTCTCTGAATATCGCGACGAGTGCCCCTGGTGCGGAGGGATACCAACACTCAGGCATATTACATACAGCTGTCCCTCGCGTCCTGCTGCGGCGAACTCTGCACTCATAAAAACACACACACATTACCACACTGGTCGTGGGAGGTGCGACTCTCGGATCAGGCCTTGGGAAGCCAACTGGCAACCCTGGACCAGGCCCGGCGAGCCGCTATAGCCAATGGAGCCCTGGACGAAGGGCACCACCCAATTTAGTTAAATTTAAGAACAGTTAATAAAAGTTTATTCTCTCTCTTATATCTTCAACGAAGTGAACAAACTTCTCAATCTTGTGTTGGCCCATGACATTTCCTTGCTGCAGCCCGGCTTAATGATCGATTGGACGAATCCAAGCAGTTGGCCATACACAGCTGGATATGTGATGTCTTTTATAGTAAAGGCAAAGGCACATCACAAGTGCCTTCTCTAGAGAGGTGTCTTTACTCATTTCAATGGTTTCCTTCTCTCTGCCACAAATGAGGAGTCTCCTTTCCCCCCAGATTATGCACGGTCCAATATATACACTTGGAGATGTCTGTAAGAAAATATCCCATTAAACAAACAATAATGCTTCATAGGTGGCAAACACATCTCAATTACGCAGTAAATGAAACTACTGATCGCTAGGTTTTACGGTAGAGCTGTTATGGTCGAGGTTTGCCGTCTGTCGTACAGAAATTGATAATTATCATGAACCGGCATGCGCTCAACCCCCAGCCAAGCAATTTGTGCAGTTGGTAATAAGAGAAGCTGCAAAGCCACCCTCTAATCGCTTTGCGCCGCCCGTATGTTCCCTGGTTAAATTCTAGTGTACCAGTGCGGTGAGGGAAGGTATTGCCGCAATATCTGTGGCACCTACGCGCTATGGCAGTTTTGCACAAGGCTGTTATGGTCGAGGTTTGCATTCAGGCACAACTGAGAAATACATAGAAAGACACAGACAAAAAAATAAAGATAATAAAGAGCTCTGCTATGACACAATCTTACGGGACTTGGTGCAAGCGGTGCCAACTTTTTTGACCGCATTAACGTTGAATCCGTTTCTCAAATTTCTGCTGGTAACTGCTTTGACAATGTATCAGTTCGGAAGCTTTTAAAAGTAACCAGTATAGAGAATGAGCTCGACTCACCGTAGCCATGAGAGCATGCTTCGCAAACCTGGGTCGCAGGTACGTGTCTAAAGAGACGTATGATGGCTCAGTAAATTTTAGTACTTTTGATGCGACCTCAAGGAACCTTTTCAATTTTTTCTTATTTTCTTCAATCCTGCGTCCAAACATCAATTCGCTTTCAAATGCAACCTGAAAAAGAAAAGAACAGTGCACGAAATGCATATAGGCGAGACAAAAAGCAGCTTGTGATTTCAGTTCATGTGTGCCTTAAAAACGAAGGTTAAAGGTACAAACATAACCGACCACGTATTGAACAAAACGTTTTCACTTCAAGCGGGAATGCGCTAAATACATATGCTCAGTTCTTAACGCAATGAAGAAGGAAACTTATAATTTGACCGCCACGTTATCCTGCATGCACTTATCTGGGCAGCTACGAATAAAAAGTAATTGCGTTTACATTCTGTAATAGGCTATGTGCGAAAACCGCAGTAAGCCTGAAAAATGTTTTAGGTGTCATGCTGAAGCAGAATGTTTGTATGAATTCCGAACATGAGATGTGTTTTCTGTGTACCGTGTTGCCCGTCACAAGCTGTGACCACTATCACAAATCGGCTACATAAGGTGTCCCAAACGATATAAATGTTTTCCATACCAATTCTTCGTGTAGCATATATGTGGGCGTCACTCTCAGTGCATCCTGACGTCAGATGGTAAAGGATGCCTTCACCAGCATTTTTATACGCTCAATGGATATATCTGTATCAGAAGCAGCTTCTCTTTCTAAGGTCTGTTAAAGAAAAAAATAAACAGAAGTGAAGGGAAATCCAAAACGAACCTATGCAATAAAGTTGTACAGTGAAGGTCACATTTTCAACGCCTTCTACGTTTAGCTATAGAGGACATCAAACCATGGAATTTCTTTTTTGCAATGAACAGGGGAAAATTGCAATCTGATTTTTTCTGTGAATTAAGAAAATTGTACGAAGTTGCCCAAAGCGTATTAAAATTACTTAGCTTTTGAAGCTTTACTCCTAAATAGTGTTGTTTGCCGAGAAAACATGTGTTTGATCTTTGAAATAGCTACTTGCTCCACGGGTAAAAGAGCTAAAAATAACAGACTCCAGTAACTCATAACGAGCTACTACTGTACACAAGTATACTTCTGTACAGTAGTAGCCATTTGTTCTATAGAACAAATGGCATCCAGAGTTAGACTGGATGCCTTCACACCCCTCAAACATACGCTGCCTTGCAACTGATACATGCAAGCAGTTGTAAAACCTCTTGAAATACTTTTTACAAAGAAAATATAAAATACTATAATAAGGCATAATTAGTCTTAGAAATATTACAAATATAGTTTATAGCAACTCAGCCTCATTTATACCATTTTACTTGCCTGCAAAATCAGAACTGCAGATTCCGAAGAATACTCTTCAGCTCTCGTTTCTGCTCTAGCTTTGGTGCTTAGCTGCTTCAGTTTCTCCGCGGTCTGTCGTTGCCTGTACGTCAGTCCTCGCCTCGCCTCTGACAGGCGAGAGATAAACATGCCCTAAAAAGCAGATAAAAAGACGAAAGTTGCGAGCAGTTCTATACGTGTGCTATATTGCTTACCCATTTATTCCTTCCACTGAACCGAAGACGTGTTCCAGGGCTTGAAACGTCCCACGCCATGTCTGGATATTTTTCAGCAATGCACCTACCGAGATCGTTGTACTTCCATCGCCGGACGGCGTCTGATGCGTCAGTGATCAATTTTTCTGAACTGCATAGACACATAGCATAGCCTCTGTAAATGCAAACCAGATAATGTGCTGCGCACAAAATTTCTCAAATAACCTCGCGTTGTAATCGTGACAGTTGGGTTCTTGAACAGGACGGAACGTTGAGCCTGTTGCATGCTATACCATAATCAAACCTAATAAGACAAGGCACGAACTACAAAAGAAAAATATACCTTAAGTGCTGCCTTCCAAAAGACAACTTATTAAAATCGCAGATATCAATGAGCGAGGAGGCAAGTGACATGTGCGCAACACAATACTCACACAAAAAAAAAGAAAAAAAAAGCACACGTTTTCGGAAAGAAAGTGCCTTAACGCGCTGTTTTCTTACTTTTCCGTTCGGTACTTGACCACAACAAACGCACCTTTGAGGAATTCACTGGTTCCGCCTTGAAACCGTTTACAAAAGCATGATGACGATTATAATTTTTGTTTCGAACACAGTTATTGCTCCCATAGGAAGTACTCGCCCCCCGCTAAACAAAATAGGCACATTTTGGCAGATAGGCATTAAACAAAAAATGCACATTTCGCACAACCCATGTGATAATCTGACACAAGAAACCGTTGCAAATCCTTAATGTTTGCTGTCATTGAGTACGACAGAAAGATAACTAGCGTTCTTACCTATATACTCCAACCGTCCGTGAATCGCAGGTGAGTGGCCGCAGTATACACACCATCCGTGGGGAATGGCTGCTCCATAACCATGAGACCGTGGCGGGTTTTCTCGCATGAACTCGGCACAATCACAATACGTATGCTTGCAACGCCCGCGTTGCACGCCAAGAATGTCTACGGAAGTAAACATGGCAGAAATCTCTGCCTTGCAGTGCCTGAACGGTGTTACAACCCAAAGAACCCGCAACAAACGCAGTCTTTCAGAAGCGCGCCTTTCGAGAGCCTTCCGAAGTAAAGTCCCGTATTCGCCGCAACAGGCGCGGGAAGAAGGCGAGGCGAATGCGCATGCGCCTCGTCATGTTCATCGTTGAGAACGCTCGACCTTCGGGCAGACGGCGCCGCTTATCGCGGCTCCCATATTAGGATTTTTATATGCGTGACGGCAAATGTTTACGCGTGTTCGCCGCGGGATTGTAGGCGTGTGATATCCGTTGCACATGCGTAAACGGCTGGCCCACGCTTGCACATGACAGAATGACGGCACGCAGCCTTGCCCTCACGCTGACCTGAAGGAACCGCACGCTTACTTTTGGTCACGTGGGGCTTGAAACGTCATCCACGGCTCATTTACATGTGCATCACGCTTAAATTTACAGTTTAACGTGGCATTAAGCATGGTATTTTTTAGAGTGTAGAAAGAGCGCAGGTGCATCAGTACATGCAGCCATCAGTTATTATGGAATTAAATATAGACAAGATAGTTTCGTGCCTTGTCGTTGAAGTGGTTGAAGTATTAAATGGCTACAGAAAAATAAGCAGCGTTGTTACTAGCATTTTAACTTCCCTGCTCCTCTTTGGCCTGCTTCGCCTATCAGCTAGCTAACCCCTGAAACGTCGCCATCTGGCGCGCTACAAGAGCGCATGCGCAAGTCAACCAACGCAAATTACGACAGCTGCACGTTGCCCCCGCTATTGCGGCATTCACGACCATATATAAAACTTTTTACATAGCGTCCCTTGCAGTTAGTACATGCCACCTAAGAGTGCTCTATCAGCTTCCGCCCTAGAAGACCTTCACAAATTTTGCACCACCACCACAAACAAGGGTTGTCATCGACTCTTGTGTTCATTATGTGACTCAATGAGATTGTTAATTACATATAATACCTCGCCATCCAGAGGTATCTAATATTTGCGATTGATAACAAACCCGAAGCAATGTGATAATAGCCGCAGTAAAGGTGTCTTCAGCAGGACGGGTGCTGCTACCTCGTTTTGAATGATCATTGACGTCGTCATCATGACTAGCATTATTGCGAGACTCTCTTGCTAAAACCGTTCAATACCAGAAATACTGGTGAAATTTAAAAAATAAAAAAATAATAAAAAGGAGATCAAGTTGCTAAGTAACAACAGTAGCAGTAACAACATAGTCTTAAGTAGCGCTGCTATTTGAAAGGCAAGAACAAAGAATGGAGACGCGCACCAGCAGGTAAATGTAGCACTGAATAGAGAGTTTTAGCACTGAGGACCCCAAGCCACCTGCGTACGCACGCTCTTGCGTTCCTTTGTACTCCCAGCCGCATCCACCGAGAATAAAAAAGAGCGCAAGGGCCCGCGCGCCCCCAAGCCCGCGGGAACCCAGCACTAAAGCTCTCTAATGTGTGTCTTCTTCAGTTCTGTTCAGTTGCTCCACTTAACACCATGCATAACTAACCCTCCGTTTTGGGTGTAAATGTATTCGATGTATGTATGTATGTATGTATGTATGTATGTATGTATGTATGTATGTATGTATGTATGTATGTATGTATGTATGTATGTATGTATGTATGTATGTATGTATGTATGTATGTATGTATGTATGCGTGTGTGTGTGTGTATGTATGTATGTATTGTGAGCGCAGTCAGTACGTACGTACGAGTCTAGAAAAAAATTGCACTGCACCATGAATATGCTTCAGTACAATACAGTGTCTGGACTTCGCCGCATAATCAGTCTGGATTGCCGCGAAGTTGTTCATGTGGTTTTCATAACGACCTGTGTGCAGTCCGGGGGCCTGAACCGCACAAGGGTCGTAATAAATACAAGCCACTGAGAAGAAAGACATGGCTTTCGTTCGCCTTCGAGTCGTCTTAGGAAAGTGCATAAGGGACCGTGTGACATTATTCGGACTCGGGTCGACAGGCATGTTTCATCGGGCAGGCTGGTTCGGCAATGGCGCCTGACTTGATCCCGAAATTGTGCTAGTACTCGTTTTTCATAATAAGGTTGGGTTATCCGCAGGCTCATTTGCCCGTTTTGCGCCGTCACGCACTTGAAAGAAGGAAAACGGGAGAAAGGGGAACGGCAGGGATCATAACCAGTTTATAATAGCCGGTATGCTACCCTACGGCGGTCATGATAGGAAGACATTACGGAGCGCGCGATAGCAGCATTGATAAAAGTGGCTACAAGAACGAGCATGTCGTCACAA
The DNA here is from genome assembly GCF_013339695.2 of Rhipicephalus sanguineus. NCBI lineage: Eukaryota > Metazoa > Arthropoda > Arachnida > Ixodida > Ixodidae > Rhipicephalus > Rhipicephalus sanguineus. The sequence continues at coordinate 240,413,806 of NC_051176.1, forward strand.
ACGCATGTGCGGCATTTGCGGCGGTTTTCAAAGGAACACCGCGTGCGAACGCGTCAGCATCGCCACTCAGTCAACATTTCAACAGTGCAGCGACGTCAGCGTGATTGTCGCGCTTTCTTTTTGCCCACTGAACCTCGCGCCTCCCACAGGCGTTTTCGTGGGCGTATGTCCTCTTTCGGGCAAGCTCTTTCGTTCCACTTGCAGCATGGAAATTTCCACTCTCGAAGGCAAGACGAGCGCACACGTAGCACTCTCGTGCAGCTCGTTTCGCTTCTCTCGAATATTACAGATAAATAAATGGACAGGTTACTGCTACTTACATTAAGCATTCGAAGATTTTCCAGCAGTAACGAATCGGTAGAAACAGTGTCTCCACAAACTAGTAAATAGTGTCAAGGTGCCTCCGTCACAATAGTAATATTTTTCGCCGCAAATGCCACCAAGGGCGCTTTCGTGGCTGTGAGTGGTGCGTCGTGAGCGCGGTGAAATAGGTGACCGGCAAAAGAGCGAGGGATTGTGGGATGCGTCGTCTGCTGCCGGTTTCCGGTTCGAGGCAAGCAGACGGCGAGACGCTCAGCAGCAGGCCTCTGATTGTTCGGAATTCTTGCACGCGGCATTATCACCTTGCAAAACCATGGTCGGCTGTTCAGCCGTCGGCTGCTCCAACTCGAGCGTTAAAAACAAAGTAAATAGCAAGCTTACGCATGTGTTTTCTGCGGATATTATATCGAGAAATGAATTCTCGCGCAGGCGCACCTAGCAAAGACGTCGATCTTTTTTTTTTTTCTAGCGTGACACTTTATTGCGTTTTTTTGTTGTTCACACCCGGGTTTCTTTCTTTCTTTTCTTTTTTGGCTTGGTTGTTTTCCTCGGCGTATATATATGTGTGCGCTTTCCGAATGAATTTTAGTTGGAAGAATGCGCTGCGTCCTTGTCCTCTCGCTCGTCTTTTGTCTAGTGTTTGCGCTCAATACCATTATGAATGACATGTTCCAACCCATCCAATTAGCAAAGTTGTTGAGATCGTTAAAATGACGCTTCTCACGTGCAGCAACATATTATGCAATAAAAACTGTTCTCTGTGTCGACTGATCTGCTAGAAAAACAGTTACAGTACAAGCGAGCAGCAAAAAAGCTTTCCATAACGCTTGAGTGTAGCAAAAATAACCTTACCTTTCATGGCTTGCGGGGCTTGTCAACCTCGCAGTGACGTTTAACCAAAACACATAATCATCTTCTAAAGCGCTGACATCGCTGAAACGTGGACGGAGAGGCAGACTTCCTTTAAGGAGCGCAAAAAAAACATAATATTCGGGGTTTCAAGCCACAAAACTATGATATGAGAGACGCCGTAGTGGAGGGCTCCGGAAATTTCGACCATCTGGTGTTCTTTAACGTGCACTGACATCGCACAGAGCACGGGCCTCTAGCATTTCGCCTCCATCGAACCCGCGACCTTCGGGTCAGCAGCCGAGTACCATAACCACTGCTCCACCGCGGCGGACGGAGCGAAAAAAAAAAAAAACCCATGCGTGCCGCTCCTCGCCAGCGTGGTGTGTCGAACCGGAAGCCGCCGCATCCCATATTTCCCTGCGATAGCTTATTTTACGGGTCACCTATTGAATGCGAGACATCATAACCACGTGATGATATAACCTTTAGTTCTTCGTGCGTGTGTGCATAGTCTGTGCGATTAAGTTCATAAATGAATCGAGCCTCTCGCTGGCGCTGTGGCGTGAGCACTGCTTCTCGGCAAGAGCAAACGTGGTGGGTGGACCCCATCTTCGCCGCGCGCGTCCGTCGATCAAACTGATTGACGCGCGCACTCGGGTACAAACTTGTTGATTCTGAAAGGGCCCCAGTTCAGTGACTGTCATAGTGCCGGTGTGCCTGTCAAGCGTTTCATGCGGTGGACGCTAAGCAGCAGCTTCTTTGCATAGAAAATAATTTGGTCAGCTTGCAGTACTTGTACAAGGCTGGAGTTATCGGAGGAGCTTGTGATCACCTAGCTTCTTTCACCTTTTTACGTGACTCGTCTACTCAGTCTGCTCGGTCTGCTTCGGAGTGAAGATCATGTCAGTTCGGTCTCATTTTTGATGGTATTCATTAGCCTGGTCTTAATTAACATGATATCAAATATTTCGATATTAACTGGTAATTTTTAACACGATATCAATTACTGATGTTTAATTAGCAAGATCTTAGTATGGAGCTAATTAGCATAATACTGATGAGCAAGATCCTAATTAGCATGACCTTAGTTAGAAAGGGCATAAGTCAGATGGTTCTAATTACGTCGCCCCTAATTAGTGTCGTGTTGATTAACATGGTCCTAATTAGCTCGTTCTTAGCCTTACACGGCTTCATTAGCATGGTCTTACCAAGATGTGGTTGAATTAGCTCGGTCTTAGCATCACTTGGCTTAATTAGCTCGGTCATAGCATGTCCTGACTTAATTAACTACCTCAACTCCCAGCCAATTAGCTAGTGAGCTGGGCGCACGTGTTCAGGGAGTGAGCAGAACATGAATAAGAGGACGAAGAGGGCGCGCGCCGGCCAAGCAACGCGCTATAGAATGTACACGATGATCACACACGTGGCCTCGGCGATTAGCTCCGGCCGCGGTGTTGTAAGGCGCTCGACCGGAGCTAATCTCAGAGGCCACGGTGCTGATTATTCTAAAGGATACTTAGTGCAGACATGAAACGCTTGAAAATGAATTTAAACAGCCAGTACCACTAAAAAATTCACAGTTTCGCCGCAAGGCCGAAGCAATGAATGCGATAGCAAGAAACTAATGCTATATGGAGTGAGGCTCGCAAATGAATACTCTCAGTTTGAACGGCGCTCCTGTTGCAAAGGCGGCCGAAGCAGCGAAGGAAACTAGCGTGCTTCAGGTGTCGAGCTGTGACACTTGATAGTTCGCGCTCATCTTCTGTTTGTTCGTTTAGCGGCGTCCTTTGAGCTCGAGTGGCTTTCGTACGCTCCGTAACATGAGCGCGGACATCACGGTGAAAGCGTGAAACATCCCTCTTCCCCTCATCACAAGAAAACCGCGCGAGCAGACAGCGGAAGGGCAAGGTTCTGCTCGCCGACGACTTTTAAATGCGCCTGTCGCGCTCCTAACGCCATCTCGCTGGTAATGAAGAAACGCTTATAAGCGCAGCCGTCTCCGAGTCCGTGCAGCGGTAAATGGTGTGTATATAACGCTCGCCGCTAGCTACGTGGAGGATCTGCGTTCCGTGGCGTAGTGGCTAGCGCCACTCGCTGCGGAGGAAGAGGTCCCTGGTTCGATTCCGCGCTTCGGAAGCATTTTTCTGAATTATTTTTCTTTGGGGCTTTTATATATATATACATACTTATACATATACGGTGCATGACGGCGGCGACGGCGACGGCGACGGCAAAATCCAGCCGAGACTGTCCATATAATTGCTATCGCAATAAAATATCGTTAGTAAAAGCTTCTGACGCTTTTCTTGCATGAGTGCACTTCTGCACTCGATGGAACAAATGAAAGAAGATGCATCTGGTTTGAAGACGCCGCCGAATTTTGTTCACCGGCCTTGACGTGACGCAGCGTTACATCGTGACCAACGGAACGCAGCGCGCGCTGAGGAATGGATTTGACCTTTTCGTACTGTCAGCTCGTTCAAAAGGGGGTGTCGTCAGAGCTCTGAAAGATTTCGAGTTTCGCCAAACTCGGGCCATCCTGCATAGTGCCCCAAGACTCGATAGTTTGAGTGGAAGAGGGTCGCTGTAAACTACAGCGTGAAGATCTGACGCTATATGTGAACATTTTGTTTCTTCACGGCCAATTATGAATACGTGTAGCTTTGCGTTCTGCACTTTCAGCCAGTGATGAGCACTCTACTCCACCACGTATTAGGTCAAGCCGGGTCGGGCCACGCGGCGCCGGGCATGGTCGAGTCGTGGGTCTGTCACGTCAGGCCAAGCCCGGGCGCCCATGCTCTGGTCTTTTATCACGTTCGTGCTTGCCTGCCCTCTACTAGCGCAGGGCCTGGCCGGTTAGGGCCCGGTATAGTTCTATATACGTATAGTTCGGCAGACGTATACCCATGTACTTTACCTTACATGATATAGATCCCTTATGCTTCTCTGCAGAAAATTTGTTTGTGTGGTTTGTGTCCTTAAAGTATAAGGCATATTTTTATGAAGTTGAGTGAATATTTATTTAGCCTACGATCAGTTAAGAACAACATACGTTGCAAAGTGCACCTCGTTAAAGTGCACACAAAAAATCACAGCATATCCACGGGTGAATGATGAAGAGCTTGGGCGAAGCTCCTGAAGCAATCATGGTTACACCGTGAAATGTTCAGTGGTTTCGCCCAACAGTAATCAAAGCGATACGCCGCTTTGATTATTTTTCCTTTTTCCTCTTTTCTAATACTTCATTTTTTTCTAAATTTTTAAAATTTTAATTTTTTATTTTTATTAATTGTTTAATTTTTAATTTTATTTTATTTTTTATTTTATTTTTTTTTTATATCTATATGGGACATCGCCATCTAGTATATCGTCACCCAACTGCAGTTTGCATGGATGGATGGATGGATGCTATGAGCGTCCCCTTTAAAACGGGGCGGTGACATGTCTGCCACCAGGCTCGAAGAAAAAAAAAAAAGAAAAAAAAAGCTTCCTTGTTTCATCTTGGCCTAATACCTCATCTACATTGATTAAATCTATGTTATTATCAGATCAATTAACTTTATTGATTGCCCTGCGAATTGGTGGGATGGGCCTGGATCCCGCCTAGGCTTCGGCCAAGGGTTGCTGGCCCTTGGCGGCTTCGTTATCATGCCAAAAAATATAAATTCACGGTCCATCTCTCTGCCTCTTAAGGCAGAATGACCTTATTTTCCCCCAATTACTTATTTTTGTTCTTTATCTCTACTTTTCTGCCACCAATACTCTAACCGTCTCTTACTTATTTCTATCGCGGACGTGTTCAGCTTTCCATTGTTGTCCCTAAAACCCAAGGCTTCATGTAGACTCGTGCCCACACGTATACCTGGGTGAATATCGCCACATTCAATCAGTACATGTTCCATCGTTTCCTTAGTTCCCCCGCAGCATGTACATTGTTCTTCTTCGTTACTGAATCTCGCTTTATAACTACGCGTTCTAAGGCAGCCCGACCTTGCTTCAAACAGTAATAATAATAATATCTGGGGTTTAACGTCCCAAAACCACCATATGATTATGAGAGACGCCGTAGTGGAGGGCTCCGGAAATTTCGACCACCTGGGGTTCTTTAACGTGCACCTAAATCTAAGTACACGGGCCTCAAACATTTTCGCCTCCACCGAAAATGCAGCCGCCGCGGCCGGGATTCGATCCCGCGACCTTCGGGTCAGCAGTCGAGCGCCATAACCACTAGACCACCGTGGCGGGGCTTGCTTCAAACAGTAAAGCGCTTCCCTTTGAATTATCATAAAACAGGTCTCTCTTTATTTCGTTTTTTTTTCCTTTTCGGTAGTTACTCAGAGCCGGCTTCTTTTCCATCGCTGTCATCCAATAAGTCCTCTCCGCCTCTCTGACCTTCCGCTTAATGCTCTTGTTGCCATATCGCCCGCACTGCTAGCCGTATATTTACTGGTGAGCCTCCTAGCTCTTTCCTCCACTGCGTGTCAACGCTTTTTCTATACAAATACCTGAAAACCTTCTCTGCCAATCTACTCTTCTTCATTTTCCTCAGCCTCTCTTCGAATCTCATTTTGCTCTGAGCTTCCCTCACTTCAAAGCCTGTCCATCCTATGGCACAGCGCCATCTATTGAACGATACGGGAGACGCGACGGCGGGGGCACGCCGGATGGAGCGACGACCGACAAGGTGATGCTATAAGGAGCTCCGCTCCTAAAAAACTAGTTCGTCTTTCACTGCGGACACTGCTACTAAAGAGGTAGCAGTGCTTGTTTCTTAAGAGCAAACCGTTTCTGTACGGTCACCAAGCTAACACAAGAGCCCAGCTATGCAACTCCAAGCATAAATTTCTTGCACCTACTGCACCCCTGAGATGGGAAGACAAAAACAGTTTCCCGGCTACATTGTGGAAGGCTTGACTTGAACTGAGGCCATGGTGCGGTTGACCCAGCGTGGAGGCCATGCAGCGTGCCACATGTATCATACTTGGAAGAAACAACACCTCGGAACAGTCCTTGACCCACTTAAGAGGCTAAAGAAAAAGATCCCTCAGCACGTCATGCAAAGTGAGAAAAATTTCAAGATGTCTCATCCTCCAGCACATAGCTGTAATAGAGACAAAGAAAGAAACAAAGCAAGTGTAAATCTATAACGGTGACCAGTGTGCAACGATCATGAACGCCATTATCTTGGCTGTTGGCTATGTGGCAGGATAACTTAACTCGTTCTTATTGTGGTTAAACAGTTTAAAATTCGCGCCCTTAACCCACCTCCATTCGATAGTCTCATGCACTGATATTGGTAAAGAAACGCTTGCAAGTAGATAGATCGTCGAGCCACGTTTGTTCACAAAATATGAAAAATCATATATGTTTGATTCAATCTGTGTACTTTGCCAGATCAATGCTTTTAGGTGCATGCTATGTCCAAAGATGGTAGGGCTGGAGCTGGAACCTTTATGCAGACAGTCGTTTTTTTTTTTGCCGGTTTCTATTTTCACATTTTACAGTTACTATGAGAGATGACGTTAGGTGACAAAATGTCACCTTAACGTTGCCATTTGAAAGAACGCCTCTCCCACCACTTCTGAAGGGGGTTTGACATCAGGTTTCGAAAAACACATCGGTTAGACATGGCGCTCTTTGGCCACCCATGGCCCTTGCGCCACAAAAACCCACTAATCATATGAGAGATGACAGAGGCGATTTGTTTTTAACATAATGTTGCGCGGCAAGAATAAATATTTTCTACATTGTCAAGCTGATGATGCAACGCTGTCGGATGGGAGGGTATACCAATTAGTTTTGATGCATATGTTATTAAACGGGAGCGTTCAGTTAGAAATAAACAGGAGTTTCCGAAGCAGTCTCTCGGTTAGATTTTTGGTAGCATCAGAAAAAGCGCTCTGCAAGTTAGCGTTATATAAATTAGGAGGTGCTAACTATCCGATAAAGCTATGATCAACAGGAAATATAACAACAATTAGCATTTATTAACGGGGGAAAAGTGTATGGCTTGTGAAAGCCTACCTTATTCAGTCGTATGTTACCAGCAGCAGTTAATGTTGGTTATTGTAAGGTAATGTTGGTTAATGATAGCTGTGTGTTGTTATAACAATATAATGAAATGATAGATGTATAGTACCCTGCCTCCGCCTCACTCCATTAAATGCTTCGCACATTACCATAGTATCCGTTAGGTAAGTTAGGCTGCAATGCTTTCTTCTTTAAGTGCATTTGTCTGAGTCTCGTGGTAAGACATTATTTGCAAGAAGGCAATATAAAGGCCAAACATCCATTTTTACTCACATGCCTGGATCACTGGTACGTGAGTAGGACGTCGTGGATTTCAATGTATCTTTTTTTTTTTATATTTGGGCTACTGTGACGCAATAAAACTTCGCAAAGCCTAATAACTTGTTTTTGGCTCCATGAGAGCAGGGACCTCAAACTCACCTCAGCTAGCGGGACGCAGTCACGAAATTTAGTCCTGAAAGGGCCGGGACGGTGGAGATGGTGGGAGTGGGGGGTGGGGGGAGATAGAGTTTGAACAAAATGTCACCTAACGTTGCCATTTGAAGGAACAACTCTCCCATATCCCATATATGGGTCCCTTCTGAAAGGGGTTTGACGTCAAATTTCGAAAAACGCATCGGCACTGATTTACACAATGACTAAAATCTTGACGCCGATTCTGAAATGTAGTTTTCATTCTGCGGTGATGTTTCAACTCATAGTGACCGCATGGGGTGCCTCATGGAAAAAAAAATGCGTGAGACCAGTCCCGTCTCTGTAGCTTACCTGAACAAATCGCTATTAATTGCAATAGGCGAGAAAATAATGCAAGTACTATTTAGCAAAGTCACAAAACTAGGCTTGTGCGAATAGTAAATTTTAGGTCCGAAGCGAATTCGAACCGAATAGTGGTTTGGTCGAATAATTTCGAAGCAAATTCGAATAGTATACCACACATTATAAAGAAAAATGAGCATATTTGTCATGACCCAACTAATCCGCGGAATATTTTTAAAAGTTGAAACAAGGCATACGCAAATGTCATTCTTTTTGGTTCAAAGGGAAGTGGAAGCAACTTTAGGTAGTAGCAGGATTTGACTTTCGGTAGAATGCAAGTGATAACCTGTAAAATACGTTACGTTTTACAATTTACCATACTTACAGCATATACGCCGGCATAACAAGCTTTTAAACTTTAAAAAATGATGAATCGATGTGAGGGGAATATGTATGTTCATTTAACCTTGAAGGGTGGCTTCGCGGCAGTACGGATTTCCCTTGAACAGGTGTATTTACGGTATAGCATTCTTTCACTGCAGTGAAACCACCTTTACAATTGGTTACATGCGGTTTATATATGTCTATTCGTTCGTTTCGAATACTTCAAAACTTCCTAGAATTTAAATTCGTGTCGAAGTGAATTCGAATACTGTAATATTCGTTCGAATATTCATAGTATTCGAATATTCGCACAAGCCTACACAAAACCTTCTTCCGTGTGAAGCCGCGGGCCGCGTGTTTGAGACCCCTGCTTTAGAGCATGCTGTATTCCGTGTTTACCGATAAAAAAGTTAACTAGAACCGAGAATACGCCGTCAAAACCTGTGGCACCACCTTGTGCACAAGATAGAGACATGTCGCACTAATAACTGACGAAACATTAGTTATAACTGATGAAACATCTGGTCAGTGGGACTTATGCTGCGCTGCATCGCACGATGGTACATTAGTAGGAGAGGCGGACAGGCTAGTTAGAATAACCAACCCTTTATTTTATTGTTCTACCAGCGAATGCTGTTTTTTTTTTATCTCTTTGTATATACTCACCTCTCCTGTAGTGCAGGGTAAGAAGCTGAAGGTTTATCTTCCGGTTAACCTCCCCGCCCTTTGTATTTTATCTCGCAATCTACAAGCGTCGCACATCAACGAATCTAAGACTCTTACAGTCCTCTTTGTGACTGCAGCTGTGCATGTGAACTTTCTGTACCTTCGCTTTTTTTTTCTTCTTTCTTGCAAATCAAGGCGGGTACGAGTACTGCCATAAAGCGGACCAGACAACCGAGCGGTTGTGGCATATCGCGATGCCAAAACTGCATGCTCAGCTTTCGAAGAAGACAAGGGCTCAGTAAAGCCAAGTTTTCTTTCTGGGCAATGCTCACATATCCGATGAGATCACCACAGCTCTCCGCTTGGGAGCCAAGTGCGCGGTTCAGTCAAACAAGACTCGGCCTGAACTGCTTTCCGTGCTGAAATATGTCCCAAACCCTGCCTCTACCAGTGAAACTGAACGCTGTATCAGCAGTACTGTAGACGTCGTCACCAAGTACGGAATGGATTATATTCGTCAGCACATCCTTCGAGTAACTTCATAGCTGAAAGCGAAATCTTTGGGCCAGCTTCGCTCAGACAAAAAGAGAAAAAAGGGGGCTTCACCGTTATGCCCGTAAGTTTCTATAGGAAAAAAATGAGCGAGGACGCGTTTTTTGTTTTTGACATTCATAGCCACGTCTCCTTGGCAAATGCAAAAAGCGAACCTAAAAAGGCTGTGCAGTGCATTTAACGTGTCAAGGCCCACGGAAGCATGTGCGAATTTAAGAACAATGTTTTAAGAAGTGATTTTTAGCGCAAAGATCTACCGATAGATTGTTGCCTTAGAATTAAGTTCCCGAGGACACGTGACAAAAAAAATGTCGCTTTGCAGGAAAAATTGAACCTCCTAGAGGTTCGTAATATGTCTAGGGCCAAGGATTCCGTGAAAGTTGTAGAATTCTTTAGCAGGCACTCCCACAAGTGTCTAAACGCCCTTACTGTCCATCTTAAGGAACATTACTATTATTGTATTGAGGCCACTATCAACAAATTGGTGTCTATAGCTTTCTAGAATGCCGTGGGATTTCCAGCTGCGAGATTTGGGGAGTTATTTTATATTACGCCTGTTCTACTTATGTGAAATGTGGCATGTTTTTACCTGCAAGAAAGTGGCGTCTGCATTGGATCGTGCTTTGCTCCTAATATAAGCTAAATAATTTTTACGCAACGTTGACGCACGCCTTTGCCGTGAGCTTGAAGGTTAGGCTGCTTTTAACTGTTGGGTTTGTCGATGACTTTTCAGTGGTTTTTGACAAAATGTCGTCTGGCTCAGCAATTGGTGCGAATGCGACCTGGGCAATATTTGGGCAAATTTTAGAACAGGTGCAGATCATCCACAAACTTCCGTTGAATGAATTCACCAAGCTCCTAGATTTATGCATCACTTTTCCAACTAGCAAACGTGCTGGGGTTATCATCCCCGATCAAGCAAGCCGGTTTTTCCGCATGGCTCAGTTCATTCCAAATCTCCGAAAAGGAGCATGGCCAAATTGTGTTTTATGCGTGTTTTGAAGAAATCCTGTTTCTCCTCTGCATAGCAGTGTTTCTTTCTGAAGACGTCTGGCTACCTTGACCATACTCTAGTTTTTGTGCTGAAGCGGAAGAAAGACGGATCAGGAAGTGACGGTCTAGCCAGCACCAACGACAAGAAAAAAGAAGACATCAAGAAAGTAGCGCAATGGTGGAATTTGAAGGTCGCATTCACTGCTCCACAAAAGCTGCCCAGATTGTGCAAGTTAACTGATTCAGCGTGTTCCAGAAACCCTGTTTCACCGTGAATGGCAAAAAAAAGGAAAGAAAGGAGGGGGGGTCCACCTCAGGACATTAAACATTGGTCACTGCGTGAATGAACGTCTCAGGCAACACTGCAACAATGCCAGGAATCGAACCAGCGGACGTCTTACAGCCCATTGCATCAATTGCATGTACATTTCCAAATTTGATAGCCATGCTGCTCTAGCTCGTTATCGTAATCAATGTGCAAGGTTTGCCATCCAGACGAACGTGACAAGCAAAGAACAAGCAACATTTGCCAGTGTCGTTTTCGGGAGGTTGACAGGAAATGAAATTTCTGCTATTCAAGAAGGAGGGTACGGGGAGGGAGGGGGCGCCGCACGAGTGGGGTCATCTGCGTGAACATAATAAATGTGGCGAGAGCGTTCGGCAATAAACCAAGTGTCTCATTCACCATTTCATTTCCCTGTATATAAAGCGTATTCACACGCCCCCGCAGGGGCGTCTGCGCAAGCAGGCGTTTGGTGTGTAGCGACACCACGGACCCGAGCTTACGGGGGGGTTTCGACCCCTTCCCACGCCTAGCCGTGCGTGGCATTGCCGTGTCCGGGGAAAAGAGAATTCTAGGGGTTGAGCCGACGTCGGGTGATTGGACCTTTAAGGACCCCCGGCAGAGGCAACACACCCCTTTGGCACCTGCTTCACGTAGACGGCACCCCTGGGCTGACTTACCCAGGGGAAATCGGCAGTCGCCTTTTCCTATCTCTCTCTCCCCACGTCTTCGTCTTTCTCTCTTATTTTGATCTTTCCTGTCTACTTCTCTCTTCTTTTATTTCACTTTTTCCTGGCGGCAAGGGTTAACCTTGTGTGGTTATCCAACTTAGGGTAAACCATATTTGGTTATAGTGGCCATGTACAGCTGACGTCCGCGTTTCCTTCCGTGTTTCGCTGCGTCCCCTCGTTGGGCTCGATGGTGGGCGGCTGGCATGGCTGCCGAACAACAACCTACTCTCATGGGATCACCAAACCCTTTCTCCGTTGATCGCTCCCTGAAAAGGTGGCGCACCGATGTAAGCCTAGATTCCCTCGTGGAAAAGAAATACAACTTCCCCAAATACCACGTCATTCACTGCGAAAGCACCGTAAAGAAAGCCACCAACATCTCACCGTTCTTGGTCTCTAGATGCCTAACTGACGCCATTGGCAGTGGTTACAAAGCCACCAAAATGGCAAGCGGGGATCTATTAATCGAAGTTAAGGACAGACCTCAGTGCCAGAAACTCAACAACCTAGTAGTGTTTGGGGACTGGCCCATATCCGTTACACCGCATCGAACCATGAACACTGTGAAAGGTGTAGTCACAGACGACGACCTCGTGGATCTCACAGACGAAGAACTGCTTGATGGGTGGAAAAATGAAAATGTTTTACATGTGCAGCCTATCAAAATCAGGCGCAACGACAAAGAACTTCCTACCAGACATCTAATACTCACATTTGGCTCTAGTACACTCCCGGAAACAGTCGCGACAGGCTACCTAAAACTACGTGTGAGAGCATATATTCCAAATCCCCGGCGCTGTTTTAAGTGCCAGAGATTTGGCCACGCGTCCCAAAGCTGCCGAGGGCAGCTCACTTGCGCAAAGTGCGCCACTACAGGACACTCAACCGATGACTGCAAGTCTGAATCGGAGGCCCATTGCGCGAACTGCGATGGCGCCCACCCCGCATACTCCAGAACATGCGCAGCGTGGAAGAGAGAACTATACGAAGTGAGGCTCGCCAATGGATACTCTCAGTTTGAACAGCGCTCCTGTTGCAAAGGCGGCCAAAGCAGCGAAGGAAACTAGAGTGCTTCAAGTGACGAGCTGTGACACTTGATAGTTCGCACTCATCTTCTGTTTGTTCGTTTAGCGGCGTCCCTTGAGCTCGAGTGACTTTCGTACGCTCCGTAAGATGAGCGCGGACATCACGGTGAAGGCGTGAAACATCCCTCTTCCCCTCAGCACAAGAAAACCGCGCGAGCAGCAGACAGCGGAAGGGCAAGGTTCCCCCTGCGCAAATATAAGAAGAAGCGAGCGAGCTCGCCGACGACTTTTAAATCCGCCCGTCGCGCTCCTAGCGCCACCTCGCTGGCAATGAAGAAACGCTTATAAGCGCCTAGCGTCTCTGAGTCCGTCCAGCGGTAAAGGGTGTGTATATAACGCTCGCCGTTAGCTACGTGAAGGATCTGCGTTTCGTGGCGTAGTGGCTAGCGCCACTCGCTGCGGAGCAAGAGGTCCCTGGTTCGATTCCGCGCTTCGGAAGCATTTTTCTAAATTATTTTCTTTGTGGCTTTTATATATATATACATATATATATATATATATATATATATGTATGTATATATATATACATATATATATATATATATATATATATATACATATACGGTGCATGACGGCGGCCACGGCGACGGCAAAATTCAGCCGAGACTGTCCATATAATTTCTATCGCAATAAAAAGAAGACCTCACAATCAAGGTGACAGAGAATATAAGCTTCTGGGAAGCGTGACAACGTGTCTCACGAGCTTTTCCACACAAACCATCATTCGCCGATGTAGTGCAACAGGGGGCAGCACTACAACGGCCACAGGCAGTCGCCCATGCCACGCACAGCGTGCTGGGGCGACGGCCACCCGCCCCCACGGTAGGAGCAGCCAAGGCTGCCCGCCCCCTGTCAACACGGCCGTACCAGCCGCCGCTGCTGGCTCTGGCAACAGCCAGACCAGCCCAGCAGCTAAAGAGGTCCCCTCGACCTCTGGCCTGGTGGGGTCGAAGGCTTCGTCAGCCGTGACGAAGCATACCCTTCGCAAACACCGCTCGTCAGAGCGACTGTCTGGCGCCTCACAAGAGGCAATGGACACTACTGGTCCACAGGCGCAGGTGGCGCCGAAGGAGCGGCGAGCATCCCTCGACTGCTCCAAAAAAGATAAAATCCTAATCACAGGGCCCGTCAAAGGCTCTGTAAAATAAGTCACTTTGCTCTTTTGCGACACACAGCACGCGTACACATTCAGAATGGACAAAATATTACAATGGAACGTCAGAGGACTATTGCACAACCTAGACGACATACAAGAACTCCTTAGTAAATTTTGTCCAAAGGTGCTGTGTGTATAGAAGACACATCTAAATCCGAAACACATAAATTTTCTCCGTCAATATGTTGTTTTTCGGAAAGACCGCCTTAATGCTCGCGCATCATCTGGCGGTGTAGCAATCATACTCGACCGAAACGTAGCATATGCCAGCACTTTCCACTCCGAACGACACTGGAGGCAGTAGCCGTCCGAGCTATACTTGCAAACAAACTTATAACTATCTGTTCAGTGTACATACCCCCCCATTATCAGCTACGCAAACATGAATTTCAATGATTCATAGATGAGTTGCCGGAGCCCTACCTTGTTCTAGGCGATTTTAATGCTCACAGCAGCCTGTGGGGCGACTCTCGCACCGACGCGCGAGGCCGCCTCGTTGAGAATTTTATCTTTTCCACAGGCGCATGTCTGCTAAACAAAAAAGAACCCACGTTTTTTGGCCTCACAAACAACACACATTCCTCCATCGATCTTAGCATTATCTCTCGATCTATTTTACTTGATTTTAACTGGGAAGTGGTTAAAAACCCCTATGGGAGTGACCACTTCCCAATAATTCTCAAAACGCAAATACAAAATGAATCTCCACCTCAGGCTCCTCGGTGGAAGCTTGACAGAGCCAACTGGAAGGAGTTTCACAACCTTACTAGTATATCGTAAGCGGACTTGTCTTGTTTTAGCATTGACGCTGCTGTCGAGTATTTTACTGCTTTTATAATCGACGCCGCTTCTAAGTGTATGCCAGAAATAACTAGGGGAACAAGCAAACGCCGTGTCCCCTGGTGGAACGACGAGTGCCGCAAGGCGCGAAGGAAACAGAATAAAGCGTGGGGTCTTCTACGCGATTCCCCCACAGCAGAAAGTCTTGTCAATTTTAAGCAAGCAAAATCCCAAGGCAGGAGAACGCGTCGGCAGGCTATTAGAGAGAGCTGGCAGAAGTTTCTTTCAAGAGTAAACTCCTACACCGACGAAAGTAGAGCCTGGAACCGGATTAATAGAATAAGAGGGCAGCAGACATTTTCACTTCCTTTAGTAAACCTACAGGGCGACACCTTGGAAGACCAAGCCAATTTCCTAGGTGCGCACTTCGAACATGTTTCCAGCTCGTCCCACTATTCGGAAACGTTTAGAAGGTATACAGGAAGGATAGAGCGGCAGAAACTTGAACGGAAATCCACAATAGACAAGGCATATAACAGTCCATTCTGCCACGCTGAGCTGCAGGCGTCGCTAAATTCCTGCAACAATTCCGCGCCTGGCTCTGACCGTGTAATGTACGAAATGTTAAAACACTTACCCTATGAAACACAGAAAACTCTCCTTAGTCTCTACAACACCATATGGTTTTCCGGCGAGATGCCCTCTGCTTGGAAAGAGGCCGTTGTCATTCCAATCCTGAAACAGGGCAAGGACCCATCTCTCGTTTCGAGTTACAGGCCAATAGCCCTTACAACTTGCGTCTGTAAAGTATTTGAAAAGATGATAAACAGGCGACTGCTACATTTCTTAGAATCGAACAATCTTCTCGATCCATACCAGTGTGGATTTCGAGAGGGACGATCCACAACTGACCATCTAATGCGCATTGAGGCAGCAATTCGCGATGCATTCCTCCATAAACAGTTTTTTCTCTCGGTATTCCTTGACATGGAAAAGGCCTACACTCTAAGAAAAAAAAGAGTATGCGTGACTCTTTTCGGAGAGTTCTGACTTGCCACGTATAGGACTCTCTTTAAATAGTCACGGTGACTCTCTTGGTGGGTCAGGGTCGGCTCGCTCTAGGAGAGTCCCCTGACCCTCTAGGAAGAGTGCAAAGACTCTCATCGGGAGGATCACGTTACCGCTTATAGGGAGTCAGACGACTCTTGCCGGTAACGCTCCTAGGGGGGTCAAGGGACCCACACCGAAGCATTAAGCGACTCCACAAGTATTTTAAGCTACTCATTTGATCCTTGCTCTACTTTTGCGCGACTACTGTTGAAAATAGTGGAGTATTCATTTTAAGCAAGTCCAATAATACTTGCCGTTCTGCCCAGCGACTGTAAAAAAAGAATTGTTCAGTTTTAGCATTATTTTAATAAAACTCGTCAAAACAACACATATTTTCCAACAAAGTTATATAGAAAGCGCGAAAAGATGGTCTGTGATTTCCAATTAAGAAGTTTGGGTATTCCTCATTTACATGCTTCTATGAGTATAGCCAACTAAAATGTGTGACTGTGATGTGCACAGTGTCATATGGTGCTAAATGAACAGCAGAAATCGCCATCATGTTCCCATATTTATTCCTTGTGATTAAGAATAAATCAAAAAGTGGTGACGGCTTGAGGCATCAGACTTGTGGCTTGCTAGGTTGTCGCTCCTGTCCAGCGTGAGCACCATGAAAAACGGTATCTGAAAAGCAGAACGTGACATTATGATGAGAAAATGAAATTGCAGTAAAGGTTTGCAAAACCTACACAATAAGTGGTTCACACAGACATAATAAAGGCTAACAACAAAACAACAAAGCACATCCTCCGGCAGCCAGGGGCATGCCGTGAGCGGTTATTGCCCGCATGTTTTACAAACGTAACCCATCCTTAAATACTCAGATAAACAGATGCGAGTACTAGGGCCCGAACGACACCCAGCGCGTGCGTACGCCGTCTACGTCGAGATCAGACATGTCATATGCTAGAATTAGCGCACATAACTCCCACAATCACGTACGCTCACTCGATTCTGTTATAGCGCCCAACGTCATCGCAGTGTATGCAAACCACGAAAACAGCAAAGAGAAACGAGGGAAAAGAGTGCACGCCGGCGGCCGCAACAACGCGCGCCGTCGAAAGTCTAGAGCTTTTTCACTTTACCGGCGAGGCGTGTCCAACTTGAATGACTACCGCGTACGTTCTGGAAGCCACCGTACTATATCTGCATTTCAAACTACCGTCTTTAAGCCAACAAAAACCATTACATATAGTGCGTCTGAGCGTTCTGTACACAGGCTTTTTTTTTTTTCACGTTCCCACGCGTGGAAGCACGCTGCACACTCAAGGTCGATGGAAATGTTATTATGAAGTAGACTAAAGTGCATCTCAAAACGACATCTTGCAACTTCAGTAGTGCAGACACGACGTGCGATCAGCAAGAAATGATCCTCGATTATTGTTTGCATCGCTCACTTTATGGGAGCTTGTACAGCAACGCGCATAACGGTGGCAACTCGTTAACTGACAGCTTCAGTTGGGCATCCGCAACAGCCCCGCGGATACAGGCTACTGTTGGAAATGGCTGGCAGGTTCCGCAGAGCTGCTGCAGACGCCCAGCTAAAGCTGTATAATTAGTACCTACGAAAGCAGTACACTCACCGTTAACTGGCGCCCGTTGTCGGTGTCTGCAGCTCCATGAATATTCCGCCCTCCAAGCGTCACTTCGTGCACGGCTCGAGCCGGCGTCAACACCAACGAAGACGCGCAACCTACGCAACCACGCAACGCATTCCAATAGACCAGGAGATTGAGAGACTGAGACGACTGAGAGAGGAGAGCGGCGCGCCACCCCGGCGCCAACCCCGTCTACGTTCGCCACAACGGCGCCAAAGGGCGAGCGTGCGATATGTATGGCGTATACGGCGGCTCTTCCGTATACCGAAGCCAATCGAAACGCGCTTCAGGAGGGTCCAGTGACTCCTTCCCAAATGCAAACTCTTTTTCTCTGCCTGTACCTTCCAAAAGGGGTCAGATGGACACCCGAAGAGAGTCACGGTTCCATGACCCTCTTTTGACTCTCTTTTTTCTTAGAGTGTACGACACAACATGGCGGTATGGAATCCTGAGAGACCTCTCACACTTAGGCATACCTGTTAGGATGTTGAATATTATAGAGAGCTATCTGTGAAACCGCACGTTCCGTGCGCGAGTGGGAAATGTTCTATCACGTCTATTTGTCTAAGAAACTGGAGTACCACAGGGCGGGGTGCTCAGATGCACCCAATTTATCTTAAAAATGAATTCTCTGCATCTTTCCATCCCGCGCAACATGTTTTATTGCACGTATGTGGATGACATTCAGATTGGTTTTAAGTCTTGCAATCTCGCAATCTGTGAGCGGCAGGTACAGCTCGGCTTGAACAAGGTGGCCAAATGGGCAGACGAGAACGGGTTCAGCCTCAATGCACAAAAAAGCACCTGCGTGCTTTTCTCTAAGAAAAGAGGCATACACCCCGATCCCGATATTGATCTGCAGGGTCAGAGTTTACCAATAAATACAGGACATAAATTTCTAGGCTTAATTCTGTATGCAAAATTATCCTTTGTGCCACATATAAAATACCTAAAAGACAAGTGCTTCAAAACAATGAACATTTTAAAACTGCTGTCGTGCACTACGTGGGGTAGCGACAAAAAGTGTCTGTTGAATCAATACAAGTGTCTTATTCGCACGCGTCTAGACTACGGAGCCATAACATATCACTCTGCCTCACCAAGCGTCCTGAAGATGCTGGACCCTGTCCATCACTTGGGTATTCGCCTTTCTACAGGTGCCTTCAGGACAAGCCCTGTGGAAAGCCTGTACGTGGAATCTGACGAGTGGCCACTTCACTTGCAGAGAACATACCTGTCGTTCATGTATTTTTTAAAAGTAAATGCAAACAATGAGCATCGCGCACATCCTACCTCAAATGACCTGTCCAGCCCAGCGCTTTTTTATAACCGTCCTCGAGTGAGACAGCCCTACTCACTGCGTGTGAGAGGCTTGGCGGAGGAAATGGATGTCCCACTTCCAGAACACAAACTGATGCGTCCTGCAAAGCAGCTTCCACCGTGGCAGTGGCAGACTATCGACTGTGACCTATCCTTTGTAGAGGTTACTAAACACGCACCACTGGCACATATCCACACGTATTTTCTTGATATACAGCACAAATATTCCTACCCTTAATACTATACAGATGCCTCAAAATCGCACACTGATGTATCCTATGCAGCGGTCGGTCCATCCTTCTCGGAGGCCGGCGTTCTCCACCCTAATACAAGTATTTTCACCGCAGAAGCCTAAGCGCTATATGCTGCCGTTAAACACATCAAGGAAATCAAACTACAAAATGCCATTATACATTCAGATTCATTAAACGTCGTAAAAGCATTGAAAACCCTCAAGAAACAGAAAAACCCTGTCATCGCCTCGCTCTACTCATTACTATGCACGATTTACGCATCTCAACAGCACGTTGTAGTATGCTGGGTGCCAGGACACCGCGAAATCGAAGGGAGTGTCTTGGCAGACAAACTAGCTGCATCCGTCCAAGAAAACGCAGACGTCTCTTCAGTTGCTGTCCCTGCTTTGGACCTGAAGCCCCTCCTAATGAAATCGGTGAGGGCATACTGGCAGCGCTTGTGGGATGCAGAAACGAAAAATAAGTTGCACGTCATTAAGCCACGTCTTGGCATTTGGCCACCGGTATCAAAGTCACGTCACACAGAAGTCACACTTTCCAGAATTAGAATAGGACATACATACTGTACACACGCACACCTTTTGTCCGGTGGTGACCCACCCATGTGTGAAAAATGCGGTGCGCCACTTACTGTTCTTCACATCCTGCTTCAATGCACGCGTCTAGACGCTATTAGAGAAAAGATTTTTCCATCATACCGCCAACACTTCCCACTTCACCCTTCAATGTTTATAGGCAGGGAACCTATTTTTAAACTTGACTTACTCTTCCGTTTTTTCAGAGATTTTCATAGCTTCAATGTTATATACCCAGGCAACCGCAGCACGGCCTCTCAACAGAGGCAGCTGCTGGGGTAGTTTCAAAGAAAGCACTTGCCTCCAGGCCTTTGGGTACAAAGGAATTCAGGAGGCACACGTGCTACTCACTTTTTCTCACTTTTGAAATAATGATCGCTCATCACTCATCGAACAACCATTGACCAGTCCATACGTCACCGCCATAATTTTATTGTATATATATAATTTACGCTTATCTAGAGGGCAGTCTTTTAAGGCCACTTTACAGCCATCCTACATCCGAACATCGCAAGTCACTGATCACTGCAAACATCCCATCATTAGTAATGGCGCTCTTTGGCCAACAGTGGCCCTTGCGCCATAAAAACCCACATATCATCGTATTCACACGCTTTCTGTTCGTTGCCCCGTTTTCTGCTTGTAGCCCATCCAAGCTCTGGTAAGCTCTCCTTAGCCTCCCAGCAGCAGATCAGATACCAGGCCCGTAGCCAGGAATTTTTTTCGGGGGGAGCCCACTTGCTGAAGGCCTTGGCTGTTTCATAAAAGGCCCATTTTTATTATTTATTTTCGCTAAAACACCCCTCTCCATCAGAATTTCGCTAGGGCACCACCCCTGGCTGCGGGCCTGCCAGATACCTTCCCGAAATATCACACTTTTCACAAAAATACCCCGTTCTTGTGAAAAGCGGGTTTAAGCCTGATGATGAATCTTATTCAAGGCGATTATTGTAACGCTAGTACATCGGGAGGAAGAGAATATAGTCGAGTCGTAGAGCTCAGCCTCTCGACTATTATTTTTTTCTTCCCATTACCGACCTACATTCATCCTCTTAAAAAATTACAAACCAACAATCTCAAACTGTAACGACCTATGCAGGAGGTTTCCAGGGGTGCTTGAAGGAGCGCTAATTTGAGCGACTAATTTGTGAGCCAGCCCTCCCCACCAGGTACTGCTTATTCTACGTTCCTTACCTTCTCTTTTTTTTTACTGTACTTAATTCTTTTTTTGTCAGCACATATATCCTTCGCTTTACGGACTGTGCTATTGCTATCGCTGAATGTACCTGACGCGCCAAGTCTGGCGAAGTGCAGAGTGCCTCTCTTCATATCATCGTTTCTTATTCTGCTAAAATGTATCGAAGGAAGTCGACTCAGTCTCGATCTAATTATAAGAACTAATGTAGTTTTATTGCGCATTCTCATCACGTTCGGCCTTTGCCCATGCCAAGCACGCGAACTGGCTGTCCAACATCGATAACGTTAGGGAGACAGCACTTGCAAGTTCTTTTTTCTGGTGCATTTTTTTTTTTCGGGGAGAAAATCGAAATTGAGTGGGCGGAGAAAAAAGGTTTTCTTTGAAGTAAATGCGTAGTGAAGATAAAAGGTCTCAAGTGAAATGGCGATATTGCATGCGATGGTGGTTAAGATGTGCAGGACTACTCTTGTGAGCTGAATAGTGTTCTTAACCCTGTAGATATGTTCCAACACGTGGGAACATTTATTTTTGTAATACTGACACATGTGCGTTGGACATTTTGCTTAAGCATCGCCGTTCCCTTTTTATAAAAAAAAACACACTTTGCGATTCAAAGTACGCAATGTAGTACGGCTTTATTTATACCATATATGATAGCGGGCCATATGTTGTGACGTTTACTAAATATAGCAAAAACAAATTTATTCATCTCTCTCTCTCGCTCTTTATTTTTTTTTTTTTTTGAACAGCCAGATACCAGCTCGTTCTGGAAGGAATAGAAAATAGCTACGCGCTCTCGTGCTGGCAGCTCGGACGCGACGAGAACGTATTTTTCAGCATCGCATAAAAGAAGATCGCAAAAATTGGGGGACACTTAAGCTGCGCCTTTTAGAGTTGAACGCGATAGCGATATCCTGCCCCTAGTGCGCAGTTCGAACACTACGAGTGTTTAAGAGAATGCGCGCACTAAGGTGTGTGCCTTATGTAATGGGTATCATGCTTTAAACCAGGAGCAATTATGCGCGAGAAACTTTTTCGAAGTTGCGATGCACCCACTACCTGGTCTTAAGGGAATACGCACAGTAATGTGTGTGCCTTTTGTAATGGGTGGCTGTCTTTAAACCACCAAGTTGTTATGATATTGACAATGTGTGACGTTCGATGGTAATGTACGCTTGTACCGCGCAATATTACTGCGATATTACATCTCGTACTGTGACACCTGTATACAGGACACGTATTTTTGGGAAGCATGAAAGTTACTTTCAGTGCAGCTCCAAGCAGAGGCGTGGCTGTGCAATAAAGAAGAAAAAAGAAAACAGAGGCGTGGCTGTGTGGTAGAACACCTGCTTCCCACGCCGACGGCCTGGGTTCGATTCCCACTCGGACCGAACGTTTTTATTTTATTTGCAGCTTTTTCGATTTTTCGGTCACGGACAAGATGATGATTTTTCGCTCACAACCAACGGCGTCGACACCGACGCCGACGGCGGAATTTCTGCGATACGAGCTCTTTAACGCTACCGCGTTAATATCGTCCGAGAGGCGAGGCACTGAAAGCGATAGCCTGTGATTTGACAGATACACGACGTAAACTTGTAGTCAGATTTGCTTACTCAACAAATAAAAAGCATGATGTCAGGTGCGCACAGACAAACGCGAACAGACGTCGCTGTCACAAAGCTGGCGTGATGGAGAGAGAGTCTCTCGCCTCAACGTGTCGCCGAAACTTCACATTGCGCGGCCTCCAACAAAAGGTGCGTGAGAAGACAGCGCCCATCAAGCCACGTACTGCATCAGCTGGCGAAGCCTTTGCACCAGCAGTAGGTTACCGCCAAGATGGCGCTCGCAAACGGCGTAGCGCTCGGTTACGCGGAGAGCCACTGCAGCCGCTACAGCCGCTACAGCCGGACGACCCTCCTCAGCGGCTCATCCTCGTACTCTCCTCCATATTGCGCAGCGCGTAGGAGACGCGATAGGCTTCCCTTGACCTTGGACTTTATACAGAACATCGTGGCGAGCCGACGCCTACGGCACCAAAATTTCCACGCTGTGTCCCTATAATTGTAACATGATAAAATGAATTTCTACGCGAAACTTCTCGCAATAATTTGATTAGTACCGAAACACACTTATGTAGACTACGCCACGCGTACTCAAGTCACGTAAAATGGCGTTTCCTCATCTCGCTTTAATTTCTCAATAAAATAATTAAAGCGTAATTCGATACACTCGCATACACGTGCATACCCACACGCGCAAACGTTCCGAACACCCACAGGCGATGTGAGTGCTCTCCTTCCTCAATTGATAACAGAAAATACGTACAGCACTGCTCGATCAAAAGCATACTTCAGTAGCCGAAACATCAGTTGATATCGATGCGCTAAAAGCGAATTTAACCAAACAGGGCTCGTGGAACCTTTATAGGAAATGCTCTCTTTTTATATTTCTTTTGCACCACACATTCTGTACAACGCATTCATATGGTTCAGATATATTCACACCCTATAATTCTGGGTAAGTAGCCCAGTGGTTAAGACACTCGCCATCGAAGCGTGGGGGCCCGGATTCAAACCTCCTCTCGCCAAGAAAATTTATTTCGTTTATTTCTTTACCGCGATTATAGTCTTACGTGACCGAGGGACGGGTGGACAATTTTTTCGTTGAGTCGGCATAGAAATGCTCACACATTTAAAAGAAAAAGGTGAAATGTGTAACACAGTAATCCTGTGTATTGTGGATACAATTGTGGACAGAAATGATGTGCTTGTGAACGTCCTAGTTAGTGCAAAGTTAATTGTTGCCAGTGAATTTTGCCTTGTTTTTTTGCTTTATATTTGTTTGTTTCCCATTTCATTTCTTTACGTATCTCACGAAAGCATTTTATGTATTTATTTATTTATTTTTATTATATATTTATTTTTATTATTTATTTATTTATATTATTTATTTATATTATTTATTTATTTATTTATTTATTTATTTTCATTTTAT